>NW_027295088.1:0-1019 GCF_016086655.4 Lepeophtheirus salmonis | reverse complement strand
ATTTGTAACGTTTCTTCTTGTAACCTGTTGTTAGAGAACTTCAGTTGTAAGGGGAAATAATAATGGACGTAAAGTGTGGTTTTGTATCCGATACTAAAAAAATAAGAGATCAATAGGGAGATTAAGGGGCAGAAGTTGAATCAGGAGTGACATATCTTTTGCAGTAGAGGTCATATAAAACTATTACTACTCTTACACTAAACGATTTATATAACTGTTCATAAAAAGATATATACCTACATATACCATTATTTTTAAGATCATTTGTATTTATTTTAAGAAAATAAGTATTAGATCATCTTTCGATTAGGCAGTTCCTAGAATATATTCTAGGCGTTCCTAGGTAACTGATTTTTTTTAATGAGAACTTTACTTTTTCTCGTCTTATGTTTATGTACAAAAAATAGATTCTTAAGCAATCAGATATCCCTTTCAATATCAATAGTTAACAAATGTTTGCCCTAGGATGGAAATATTATGCTCCTGAGTGCTTTTATCTCAAGAAACATGAAATAACCTTTATAACCCAAAATTTATTTTTTTGTGTGGTCCACAATAAGCATATGTTTATTATCAATTAGCCATTATAACTTAATAAATATAAAAAAGTATTTATCTAATTGACAAATCTTCAATATCATTTTCAACATTAATTTTTTGAAGGTCCCTTTTTATTTTTTCACTTTTCGACGAACTATGATTTTTACAATTGTGATCAAAAATGAGAAATTGATTAGACTTTCAAAGAAAATGTCAATTGTTTTTTTTTTTTTCTTACAAAGCCTTTTTTTTATCAAGAAAAAGAAATAGAAATAAATCAAATATTTTTTGAATCTGGAAATATGTACCTCCAAGGTATATTAATGTTTTATTCTTTTTTTAAGATTATTAAAGGCGAAAAATAACACTAAGTAATTTAAATTGTGTAAAAAATATTTAAAAAACAAACATGCCTGTTAGTCATGCAAGGTCATTCTCATATTTCTCGAGGTAAAAGTATTCAGGAACATACCATTTCA
>NW_027295087.1:0-846 GCF_016086655.4 Lepeophtheirus salmonis | reverse complement strand
TTTAAAGAGATAAGATATTCAAATTATATGATATATTTAATATTTACCATATCTAATTCAATGATTGCCATTTTATTGAAAGTCCATCAAGAATTTCAGAAAAAATATAAGTGTTTTGATTTGAAAATCTGTAAAGTAAAGAAATTTATTTAATTTAGTATTATAAATGAAACATATATTTCTCAACAATATTTTAACAACCTTTCTCTACCTTGCCTCATCGCTTAAATATTTAAGTTCCAAACATGTTACCAATAAATAAATATTATCTTTTAGTAACGTGTATTATGCAAAATTTATTTTGATGTTGATTTTTAATACCCAAATTTCGTTTTTTGGTACCAAGTGTATAATATACTATTATCCAATATACTTTCATGGTTTATTTATGCCACATCAGACACCCTATTATACCAATTCATAATTTTGGACTTCAAAAACTGTTTTATGTAACTTCAAGAGATCCGTGTCGTTATTTTCCAGCAAGTAGTTTATTAGTTTTTGGAACTCCAGAATGCTGTCTCTTAATACAATCCATGTTAGCTTAGGCTAACTTTGTTGCAGATGAGCAAGAACAAATTATGTCTGATGGTCAAAAGTGGAGGAGGTATAATTTGAAGAACATGTTCTAATTTACATTTATTCAGTTGATAAACTTGAATAAGTCATCAAAATGATTATTTTCCCATCATTATACTGCTTACTTTACTTGTCAGGTAAATGCTGTAATATTTGCCTATACCCCTACGTGAATCACCATGAAAACGAATTTAAATGTAACAATTGAGTAAGTCGTATATTTCAACCTATAAAATTGACGAGAAAGCAAGAAGAGTTCCAAAAATG
>NW_027295086.1:0-3323 GCF_016086655.4 Lepeophtheirus salmonis | reverse complement strand
ATCTGAGTGTGTGAGTATCTGAGTGTGTGAGTATCTGAGTGTGTGAGTATCTGAGTGTGTGAGTATCTGAGTGTGTGAGTATCTGAGTGTGTGAGTATCTGAGTGTGTGAGTATCTGAGTGTGTGAGTATCTGAGTGTGTGAGTATCTGAGTGTGTGAGTATCTGAGTGTGTGAGTATCTGAGTGTGTGAGTATCTGAGTGTGTGAGTATCTGAGTGTGTGAGTATCTGAGTGTGTGAGTATCTGAGTGTGTGAGTATCTGAGTGTGTGAGTATCTGAGTGTGTGAGTATCTGAGTGTGTGAGTATCTGAGTGTGTGAGTATCTGAGTGTGTGAGTATCTGAGTGTGTGAGTATCTGAGTGTGTGAGTATCTGAGTGTGTGAGTATCTGAGTGTGGTGTGTGAGTGTGTGTGTATCTGTGTGTGTGTGTGAGTGTCTGAGTGTGTGAGTATCTGAGTGTGTGTGTGTGTGAGTGTGTGTGTGTGTGTGTGTGTGTATGTGAGTGTGTGTGTGTGTGTGAGTGTGTGTGAGTGTGTGTGTGTGTGTGTGTGTGTGTGTGTGTGTGTGTGTGTGTCTGTGTGTGTGTGTGTGTGTGTGTGTGAGTGTGTGAGTGTGTGTGTGTGTGTGTGTGTGTGTGTGTGAGTGTGTGAGTGTGTGTGTGTGTGTGTGTGAGTGTGTGTGTGAGTGTGTGTGTGTGTGTGTGAGTGTGTGTGTGTGTGAGTGTGTGTGTGTGTGTGTGTGTATCTGTGTGTGTGTGTCTGAGTGTGTGTGTCTGAGTGTGTGAGTGTGTGAGTATCTGAGTGTGTGTGTGTCTGAGTGTGTGAGTATCTGAGTGTGTGTGTGAGTGTCTGAGTGTGTGAGTGTCTGAGTGTGTGTGTGTGTGTGAGTGTGTGTGTATCTGAGTGTGTGAGTGTCTGAGTGTGTGAGTATCTGAGTGTGTGTGAGTGTGTGTGTGTCTGAGTGTGTGAGTGTGTGTCTGAGTGTGTGTGTGTCTGAGTGTGTGTGTATGTGTGAGTGTGTGAGTATCTGTGTGTGTGAGTATCTGAGTGTGTGTGTATCTGAGTGTGTGTGTATGTGTGAATGTGTGTGAGTGAGTGTGTGAGTGTGTGAGTGTCTGAGTGTGTGAGTATCTGAGTGTGTGAGTGTCTGAGTGTGTGTGTGTCTGAGTGTGTGTGTATCTGAGTGTGTGAGTGTGTGTGTGTGTGTGTAGTGTGTGAGTGTCTGAGTGTGTGAGTGTGTGAGTGTGTGAGTATCTGAGTGTGTGAGTATCTGAGTGTGTGTGTGTGTGTATCTGAGTGTGTGAGTATCTGAGTGTGTGTATCTGTATCTGAGTGTGTGTGTATCTGAGTGTGTGTATCTGAGTGTGTCTGTGTGTGTGTATCTGAGTGTGTGAGTATCTGAGTGTGTGAGTATCTGTGTGTGTGAGTATCTGAGTGTGTGTGTATCTGAGTGTGTGAGTATCTGAGTGTGTGAGTATCTGAGTGTGTGTGTTTATCTGAGTGTGTTTATCTGAGTGTGTGTGTATCTGAGTGTGTGTTTATCTGAGTGTGTAGTGTGTCTGAGTGTGTGAGTATCTGAGTGTGTGTATCTGAGTGTGTGAGTATCTGTGTGTGTGTGTGAGTATCTGAGTGTGTGAGTATCTGTGTGTGTGTATCTGAGTGTGTGTGTATCTGAGTGTGTGTGTATCTGAGTGTGTGAGTATCTGAGTGTGTGAGTGTCTGAGTGTGTGAGTGTCTGAGTGTGTGAGTATCTGAGTGTGTGAGTATCTGAGTGTATCTGAGTGTGTGTATCTGAGTGTGTGAGTATCTGAGTGTGTGAGTGTCTGAGTGTGTGAGTATCTGAGTGTGTGAGTGTGTGAGTGTGTTATCTGAGTGTGTGAGTATCTGAGTGTGTGAGTATCTGAGTGTGTGAGTATCTGAGTGTGTGAGTATCTGAGTGTGTGAGTATCTGAGTGTGTGAGTATCTGAGTGTGTGAGTATCTGAGTGTGTGTATCTGAGTGTGTGAGTATCTGAGTGTGTGAGTATCTGAGTGTGTGTTTATCTGAGTGTGTATCTGAGTGTGTGAGTATCTGAGTGTGTGTATCTGAGTGTGTGAGTATCTGAGTGTGTGTGTGTATCTGAGTGTGTGAGTATCTGAGTGTGTGAGTATCTGAGTGTGTGAGTATCTGAGTGTGTGAGTATCTGAGTGTGTGAGTATCTGAGTGTGTGTGAGTATCTGAGTGTGTGAGTATCTGAGTGTGTAGTATCTGAGTGTGTGAGTGTCTGTATCTGAGTGTGTGAGTATCTGAGTGTGTGAGTATCTGAGTGTGTGAGTATCTGAGTGTGTGTTGTATCTGAGTGTGTGAGTATCTGAGTGTGTGAGTATCTGAGTGTCTGTGTGTGTATCTGAGTGTGTGTATCTGAGTATCTGAGTGTGTGAGTATCTGAGTGTGTAGTATCTGAGTGTGTAGTATCTGAGTGTGTGAGTATCTGAGTGTGAGTATCTGAGTGTGTGAGTATCTGAGTGTGTGAGTATCTGAGTGTGTGTATCTGTGTCTGAAGTATCTGTGTGTGTATCTGAGTGTGTGAGTATCTGAGTGTGTGAGTATCTGAGTGTCTGAGTATCTGAGTGTGTGAGTATCTGAGTGTATCTGTGTGTGTATCTGAGTGTGTGAGTATCTGAGTGTGTGAGTATCTGAATGTGTGTTTATCTGAGTGTGTGAGTATCTGAGTGTGTGAGTATCTGAGTGTGTGAGTATCTGAGTGTGTGTATCTGAGTATCTGAGTGTGTAGTATCTGAGTGTGTGAGTATCTGAGTGTGTGAGTATCTGAGTGTGTGTGAGTATCTGAGTGTGTGTTATCTGAGTGTGTGAGTATCTGATCTATCTGAGTGTGTAGTATCTGAGTGTGTGTGTATCTGAGTGTGTGAGTATCTGAGTGTGTGAGTATCTGAGTGTGTGAGTATCTGAGTGTGTGAGTGTGTGAGTGTCTGATCTGTGTGTGTGTATCTGAGTGTGTGAGTATCTGAGTGTGTGAGTGTCTGAGTGTGTGTGTAGTGTCTGAGTGTGTGAGTATCTGAGTGTGTGAGTATCTGAGTGATGTCTGAGTGTGTGAGTATCTGAGTGTGTATCTGAGTGTCTGAGTATCTGAGTGTGAGTATCTGAGTGTCTGAGTGTGTATCTGATCTCATGTGTATCTGAGTGTGAGTATCTGAGTGTGTGAGTATCTGAGTGTGTGAGTATCTGAGTGTGTGAGTATCTGAGTGTCTGAGTGTCTGAGTATCTGAGTGTGTGTGAATCTGAGTGTCTGAGTGTCTGAGTATCTGAGTGTGTGTATCTGAGTGTG
>NW_027295085.1:0-1220 GCF_016086655.4 Lepeophtheirus salmonis | reverse complement strand
TCTACTAGTCTACTAGTCTCTAGTCTACTAGTCTACTAGTCTACTAGCTAGTCTACTAGTCTACTAGTCTACTAGTCTAGTCTCTAGTCTACTAGCCTACTAGTCTACTAGTCTACTAGTCTACTGAGTCTACTAGTCTACTAGTCTACTAGTCTACTAGTCTACTAGTCTACTAGTCTCTAGTCTACTAGTCTACTAGTCTCTAGTCTACTAGTCTACTAGTCTCTAGTCTACTAGTCTACTAGTCTACTAGTCTACTAGTCTACTAGTCTACTAGTCTACTAGTCTCTAGTCTACTAGTCTACTAGTCTACTAGTCTACCAGTCTACTAGTCTACTAGTCTACTAGTCTACTAGTCTACTAGTCTACTAGTCTACTAGTCTACTAGTCTACTAGTCTCTAGTCTACTAGCCTACTAGTCTACTAGTCTACTAGTCTACTAGTCTCTAGTCTAGTCTCTAGTCTACTAGTCTACTAGTCTACTAGTCTACTAGTCTACTAGTCTACTAGTCTACTAGTCTCTAGTCTACTAGTCTACTAGTCTCTAGTCTACTAGTCTACTAGTCTACTAGTCTACTAGTCTACTAGTCTACTAGTCTCTAGTCTACTAGTCTACTAGTCTACTAGTCTACTAGTCTACTAGTCTACTAGTCTCTAGTCTACTAGTCTAGTCTACTAGTCTACTAGTCTACTAGTCTACTAGTCTACTAGTCTACTAGTCTCTAGTCTACTAGTCTAGTACTAGTCTACTAGTCTACTAGTCTACTAGTCTCTAGTCTACTAGCCTACTAGTCTACTAGTCTAGTCTACTAGTCTACTAGTCTACTAGTCTAGTCTACTAGTCTCTAGTCTACTAGTCTACTAGTCTACTAGTCTACTAGTCTACTAGTCTCTAGTCTACTAGTCTACTAGTCTACTAGTCTACTAGCCTACTAGTCTCTAGTCTACTAGTCTCTAGTCTCTAGTCTACTAGTCTACTAGTCTCTAGTCTACTAGTCTACTAGTCTCTAGTCTACTAGTCTACTAGTCTACTAGTCTACTAGTCTACTAGTCTACTAGTCTACTAGTCTACTAGTCTACTAGTCTCTAGTCTACTAGCCTACTAGTCTAGTCTACTAGTCTACTAGTCTACTAGTCTCTAGTCTAGTCTACTAGTCTACTAGTCTACTAGTCTAGTCTACTAGTCTCTAGTCTACTAGTCTCTAGTCTACTAGTCTACT
>NW_027295084.1:0-1588 GCF_016086655.4 Lepeophtheirus salmonis | reverse complement strand
TTTCTATTAACCTTGAGATGAGCTACAATCCTCTGTGACAAGGAAGGAAGTAGAAAGGGTAATAAACTACATTCTTGTGTACTCATAAGAGACGGAGCGTAACTCTGAGGATTTGTTGAGGAATTATAACTGTAAGTCCTTTTAGACTCAGAGTAGAATTGATATCTGAGTACCATTTCAAATATATATTATTCTTTCTTCTACCAAAATATTTTTCTAATTGTCAGGGTTAATATTTTGATATTCGGTTTCTTTTTCTTTTTTTTTTAACATGTCCATTCTACTTGGGATTTTTCATCATTGGTACTTATGACTAGTGATGCCCAAATAATGTTAAAAATGGAGCTAAATATGTAAATAAAAATGCTAATAAAGCTCAAAAATGTGAAAAAGGTTCAAAATGAAAATAAATCTGAGTAAATAGGATGTATTTTATAAAAACAAAAAAAGATATAATTTGATTCTCAATCAAGAAGGTCCTTGTTCCATTGAATTATCATCTGTGCGGCTAGGCAAATGTCTTCTTAGAGTACTTCTTCTGTAAGTATTTTAACTCCTTGTGTTGAGCTAGGCAAGGGAATATTATTAGAGACCAAGGACCTCACTAGGTCAGTACTGAAGACACCATGTTATTATCGTTGGAGGATGACGTTGAGGACCTTATGTGTAGCTTTGTCTCCCTTGTTCTTTAAATCTATTCTTTTTTGGCTTGCCTGGTGCACTGCCCATGCTGTTCTATGCAGGGATGTGGGTCGATACATAAAATACCCGACTCCAGTATTTTGAATGTCATAAACTCCGACTCCGACAGCAAACACACATTATTATTTAATAATTTGTTTTTATAGTCAATTTAAGTAAAATTGAGTCATTTGAGTCTATAGACTTTAGATATAGTTTTAATTTATAGTTATAGGTAGTTATTATTTATATGTTTTAAACAATTGTGGGTATGTATAAAGAAAATATTTGGAATATAAGATATTTAACAAGATGAACAAGAAATAAAATGGATCAAATCTATCTATTGCTAATACATTCATAAGTTTTGGAAAAATAATTTATGTACTCTTAGTCAGAAAAAAGATAGTAGACACAACATCTCATTGCAAAGTTACTCTTTTCTCTGATGACATAGACTATTCACAAGTCTAAGTAATGAACTAGCACGGCTAGTGGCTTTACTCTGCCCAACATAATAATTTAAACTTTAGAGGTGTTTGGGAATTGGGATTTTATGGACTATAGAGCACGTTTAAAAATTTGTGAAGTAAACTTATAAATTAGTTAACATAATAAATTTATAGTACTTCATACTTATAATTTATAATCATTTAGAAAATAACTTTACGAACACTCAATATAACCCTTAGATTATAAATAAGTTTTGTACACATGAATTATATTAATTTTTGTAGCTAGAATCGGAGTCGGTACAAATTTTCCGACTCCTTACTCCTACTCAAAAAAAGGTACCGACTCCGACTCCACATCCCTGGTTCTATGACACGCTTCATGTTGGCTTTAGTCCTAAAGTTGCAAATACTTTGTTTCAGGCACATAAATCCAAATCTTGATGTCACTGTGC
>NW_027295083.1:0-29797 GCF_016086655.4 Lepeophtheirus salmonis | reverse complement strand
TGAATGAGCATTCTTTGGAGACCCGGGCCAAGACTGTTGGGATGATAGAGAATGGATCAAGCCAGAGATACAGCACATTGCCGCTCTAATGGGCATTTTCCAAATTGCCTGTAACCTATATTTAGAGATTATTTAATAAAATAAGTCAAAAAACATCATACTTTTATTCATATGTATAAGCCAAGTATCATTTTTGAGACCTTGGCATCTTCGACAGTATAATTCCGACTGCATCAGTATAGATATTGCTCAAAAATAACTCAACACCTGTTGAGTGAATCCACTTTGGTTGCTAATCAATTTGTATAAAAACTTACACGGAGATCCCGCATCCTGTCGCTGTCTCTACAAAATAAATGAATGAATGAGAAATACATTTGATACAATGGAAAGTCCTGCCTCATCAAGTGAATGAAATTATCTACCAATGAAATTGATAATGTTTAATGCCTGGGAATTGGGAGTTAAATTTGACTTGTTGAACCCTAGCTTTGTATGAGGACTCTGAAGAAGAATCCTATCCTCATTTCAAGGTGAAATTAAGATAGTGGAATCGGCTTAGCTGTCCAGTGTTCGTACTTCATAAGAATGAAACATAGAAATGGGACTGCACCTGTCTACTGATTTTTTTCTGTCTCTAGTCATTTGCTTCTAGTTAAATTATCCATCAATGAGGATGTCAATTAATATCCAGTTTCATTTTCCATTTTATAACTCCAGGGATTAATGGAGTATCTGTATCATTCAATCATACACTTTTCAGTATTTCCATAATCGATAAAAACATAAAGCTGCTATGTTAATTTTGTTGTTTGCCTCTTTCTTTCTTTTAATAATAATGACACCGTAAATAATGTTTAATTAATATATAAATTAATTTCTCGGAGCAATATTATAAATCTACGCAACTTCGAGTCTATTGACTGTATTGACGTACAAATTACAATGCACATAGTACTACAACTATTAAATTATTCCTAATGTGTTTTTATTACTTACTTTCATTATTTCAACGGACTTAAATGAATCTATATATGTATGTACTTATTATTATTGTGATTATTATAATTTATATGATATTGATTGGCAATAAATGAAATGTAGACACAAAAAACAAAAAAAGAAGATTTAAATTTAATATTAAATTAATTTATATGATATTGATTGGCAATAAATGAGAGGTAGACACAAAAAACAAAAAAAGAAGATTTAAATTTTATATTAAATTAATTTAAATTTTTAATGTCCCGGGCGACTGTAGTTTAAATGAAATATAAACGCTGATATCTTTAAAAAAATGAAATAAAATAGCATTTACATTTAATATTAAAAATCATCGTAATATTAAATGTATTTATAATTGTTAGTTCTGTGTTTTAATGACACACTTTTTACTCTCATTGATCGCAATATCAACTTCAAAGCTCAAATTTTCGAAGGTAATCTTGTACTTGTCAGGGGTTACCGAAATATTTGTAAGGAAAACATCCTTAACATTGTCTTCCCTATATTTTGAAGGTGTCCTCAACATTTTTCAGGATTATATAGAAGTTCTAGTGTCCTTTGCAACTATAGGCCAATCTCCATACCAATCGGGAGACAAATTATTTCCTGGTCTTCCAAATATACTGATTGAAAGAAGTCATCCTTAAAGTCAAATCACAATTCTTCATCATTGAAAACAACATATCTGTCATTTTCTTGACTATAAATACGATAGCTCTAAATTCCATCACTTAATCCAATCCATGAATATTCTTTTTCTTACTCTTAGTATTAATCTTGCTTCGTTTTTCTTTTGGTGCATACAAGTAAATTTTGGAACACTAGAATTCCCTAGTACAAACGTATGTGATGTACAATTAATTCTCCTAAAAATGACAAGCATTTTCTTCTAAGTCAATCCCTCTTATCGAGTTAGCCCTTGTACAGTCTTAATAGAACATCGATTTCTGATATACACCGTATATTTAATCTCAGCAACTCCATTTTGTTATGATACCATCATTTCTTAGTAATATACACATAAAGTTTGTCAATTGTGTTACATTGTTTAAACACATCTATTCCATTGTACAATGTTTTTAAGGACTTTACCCTTGCTCCTCATTACATATATCCATGCATATGGCATAACGATTCTTGTCATCAATGAACTAAATATATTACTTGCTATGACTTGATGAAATATTTTGAAATAGACAACAATCATTACTTTGAACTACTCATGGGATACCATAGGCTCTTGTACAAGATTGCTACGGAAAGGATTAATATACCTTCTAAACACGGCTCACACAAGTATTAAGATGGGACTCCCTTCACCCCTTCTTTCATAATTAATTCTTTAGTTCAATTATATTCCAAATATCCTCACCTTGGGTGCAATTTTGTACATTCTTAGCAACTTTGCTTCAGCCATCATTGTTTTATCATAGTGTGATCTTCAATCAACGTCATACCATCCATACACTTAGGTGATATCCTTAATTTGTCATCATTGTTTATGGAAGTGTATTTTTTTTTCATTGAAGCTTAAAGTAATATCACTCTAGGTTGCGTTAGGGATACTGAATAAATTGTAATCTAATTCTGTTACAAGTATGGTGTGTTTAAAAGGCCGTCTCCTCTTTCATAATCCATATCATATCATTAAGTCCTTGAGCTTCCATTTTTGCAACCATCACCCAGGCTAACCTCATATTTTCCTTTAGTGGTAGTAAGTATTCAAAATTTCTTAGTTTGATATATGACATGATCCCCCCCCAATGTTCACGACCTATAATGAAACCATGGCAGACATTCATCTCCTAGGCATGATCAAATCCTTGGTTTTCTCCACTCGTAGATTAATTCACATATTCCTTTTTTTTGACAACATTAGCTAGATATTTTCGAAGGTACTTTTTAATACTTAATAGTATTTAGTACTTGATATCTATATTGCACAATATTTATTATTGGGATGGAGAGGCATATCGTTTACAGGGTCAGAAAGCTCATGAAAGAGGGGGAAAGTCTTAAAATTGAGCCTAGTAGTGGGAGGCCGGCCAAACTGACCAAAAAGTGACCAAAAATGCGTTTGAAGCTAAGCCCGCCATATCCATGGTTACTTGGAGATTTTCAAGACCACGGTACTCCATTAGGTCCTCAAGATCACTAAGAAGTCGGGCAAGACGTCCTAAGTCTTCCAACGGGATGGGAGACCCACACACACAGCTGATGTTGTGCCAGCCTGGATGGAAGAAAACATAGAATTTTGACCCAAGAAATTCTGGCCTCCCCAGAGCCCCGATCTGAATCCTTTGGATTACTCTATTTGGTGGCAAGTCGATTCCAAGGCCTGCAGATCACGCTACAGCAATGTCACCGACTGAAGTAATCTGTGGAGAAGGAGCGGAAACACATGAGATGGGAATACACTGCCAGAGTGTGCTCCAGCTTTCGTGCTCGCTTGAAGGCCGTCATTGGAAGCAATGGAGGTCGAATTCATGAATATTATAGGTCATTGTATGCTAAATAAATGTCTTTAATTAAGCTCTCTCAGGAGGAGCAAAAGTTTTCTAATTTTGATTCTATTTCTCACGACCAAGTATTTCTGAGGGGCCTTTTTAATATGTCAAATCTTTCTGTACTAAGTATTTAGTACCTTATATCTATATTGTATAAAATTTTCCATAATATGCCTAATTGTAAGGTATTTACATGGGGTTTGCATAGAAATGATTTTTTTCTATAGTGCTTAGAATATGGTCTTAGATGAAAAAACTAGCTGTAAAATTGTATTTAAACACACTTCACTGTTCAAAGGTTTTCCAAACCTCCTTCAGATCTAATAAATCACCAATCATATTAAAAAATGAGAGATTAATTGCTCTAACAATAATTGCTAGTCCCTCTTCCTTTCTTACTTAATAATTCGTCAAGCATTCTTCATCAGTAGGTTCCTTCTCATTCATGTTCACAATTGACCTGATATTTTCTTTCATCAATGCTATTTGACATTGAATATTCCATGTTTGATAGATTGACCCAGTCAGTAGTATTAACAAAGACTTCTAAGACTCCATGTAGTATACAATTAATTTCAGTTTAAATTAAACTTAAAGCACAGATCGGTAAAATACTGGCCCTATACCCTGCTATAACATAGTTATGCCTCAAAGCTATTACTAAATAAAAAACTTCACAAATCAAATGTACATTTATTACAACATAAAGAGTTAAACTACACACATATAACATAAAGTTAGACACGTAAAGTGACAGCAAAAACTTTATGACCTTGTCAATAAATATTATGACATCAATATCCAACAACCATATTATTTGAATGAAATTTATTTTTGAATAATTTAAACAAGTTGGGATACCTTTCGACGTCCAGCATATCACTTAAATACGTAGAATATGAGATTATTTCCACTATTTTATAGATAACTGTATCTTAAACAAATAACTTAAGAGGATTAAACTGCTTTATTACATTAAATTCAACTGTAACAAAATAATTCTGCTCAGATAATGCTGTTTAGAAAGGTATGGATATGATCGACGTCTATAATCTCACTAACCATAAAGAATATTGTATTCCTTTATTGGCCAATTAGATAAGTGAAGCCAAATTTCTTTATCCATGATGATTAAACTACCTCATAATGACGATAACTACTATAATATCAATTATTATATTCCCTTAGAGAATGCTGATGTAGTCTAAACTATTATCCCTTTATTACCCAAAGTATGTTAAATAAACCTGTATTTAATTTATATGTTCCAAATTTGGTACATCAGTCACACAGAAATGGGCATACAAATGCAAAATGTCATAATATGTATTTATTAGTCGATAATACTTAAAATAATGATTACATGAGCACATAACTCATTGAATTCATAGCACAAAATTGTTATAGCGTGTGAGGCTCAATCAAAATACATACACACTTATTAATTTTTAGATGTAACAGAAATACCATACGTGTGCAGAGGTGGTCAAGTCCTGCAAATCCTTTAGTCCTCATATCAAGCCAATGAATAGGGAAACACATTTTTGTTGTTGTATTATTAAACTTCTAAATAAAATTTCATACCTGTTCTTGCTTCCCTTATTGGTCCAGATGTACTTAAAGGTAGTCTGCATTTACTTGAACGACCCTGTAAATAGTAAATCTCCGACCGAAGAAATGAGTTTCTTTTGTCGAGAAAAAGGAGAGACCCCACAACAGTTTTTAAGAAGGTATAATGCCACAAGTGTACCTTTGTAGGTACATGGACCCATATACAACCTAGTAACTTGAATTGTATCCAAGGAAATACACTCCAAACACTCCAAATTCTGTAAGTATTAATAAATAAATAAAATTTTAATCTCAAGTTAGCCACCCAAAAGAAAAATAATTTGTTCTTTGGGGTGGCTAAATTGAGATTAAATTTTTTTTTATTTATTCTTGAGATTTTTTAATTAAAAAAATTAAAATTTGGAATTATTATTAGAAAATCCAACTTATTTAATATTTATGTTATTCTTAACTCCTAAGTAGTAACAGGTCTGAAGTGTGTACTTAAAAGTAAACGATTGTTAAGCACACGCAATTAAAAATTAGTATAAATTCTATAGTTTGCATAGACTACTGTTTAAGTTATGTTTATTTTTATATCAGTACCCTTCGTGGTTACGGCACTGTCCATATATGAAATATACAATACGTCGATATTGTGTGGTGCGACATACAAATTAGAACCATAAGTCATTGTCCTACAGACCTTGTAGCTGGAAAGCTTCGAACCAGTTCGGAACCCGTGACATAACGAGGCATTCAAGTTACATATCTCTGTTTTGGCGGTAGTTGAAATTATGATGTCAAGAGATAAAGATATACTGTAGCTCAGTTCGTTCCAGAATATTTATTTAGACCGATTCAACCTAATGGTCCCGTCTTTTGTGATGGATAACATGAAAATTAGAGACGTAATCCCCAAATTTAATGGTGTAGCAGACGTGAGTACCTGGTTGAGGTAGGCATCCTTAGAGAAGGATCTACTGGGGCTTAAGGACTAAGCGATATAATCCCTCTTGTGCTAGAGGGCGACACGTTAGCAGTGTACGACCAATTATCAGATGTTGATAGAAAACAGTGAAAGTAAGACGGCGAAATAACTAATTGATGCATTCCCCATAACTCAGTTTGAGGCTTACGAGGAGATGAAGAACAAGATGTGGGAGCACGTCGGTAGACGTCTAACTAACCCAAATTAAGATCTTGGTCGACATAAACGTGACAGGGAACATAGTCAATCTAGCCAGAGTACTTTTCGTGATGGGGACAATTTGTTATAACTGTGGGAGAGAGGGGCGTATAGCACGTTATTGTCAAGACCAGGGAAACGCAAGAGGATTGTTGTCCGCGCAAGCACCACCCCAATTCGAGGATCAGACTTATTAATACCTACATTAAACATTTTAATTTATGGGAGGAAGGCGTTGGGGCTCCTTGATACAGGGTGCAACCATTCTAGGACCCTTCTTTTCTAAACTTTCAAACGAAGAAATGTACCCAGTGAAGACCTCCAATGGGGAGATACTTATTTGTAATGGAGCAGCTCATTCCCCATTGAGTTGAACGGTGTAGAGACGAAGGAGGAGTGTTCTGTAAGCACAATGATAATTTGGTAACAAAGTGGAGTTGACTTTGGAGAAAACATATTCATTAAATATAATGAAGGATCCCTGGATAATATCTCTTTTTCTTTTCTATTCCTCATTTGGATTCTGATTATTGAACTATTATGTTCCATTTATTAAAGTTATTATTTCTCAAATGAGTAAAGGATGATTTCATAAAAGGTCTGTAGTGATTGATGTATTGTTGAGGTGATGTGGAATTATTCATGAGGTTCGAAGTCACTGTCAGAGACTGTTATTAATGAATTATATTCATTTTTCTTCTTCTAAAGAGATGAGATTAAGACAGACGTGTTACTAAAATATCCAAACTTTATTCATAGAAAATATTGGTAAGATATTATTTGCTGAGATTAAACCGTTCATGGGTATAATAATTTCCTACAACATCTACTAACAGAGGCTTTCCCTATGAGGAATTATCAAAAAAAGGACTTGTCTTATCTTGATTAGAAAAAAAAAAAAATAAGTTTAAAAAAAAAAAGTCTGCTATTGCTAATTTAATGTCCTCACTCATTTTGACCCGTATCTACTTTGTCATTATCAACCAATGCCTCGTCTGTTAGTCTTAAGGTCATTCTAATCCAGCAGAAGAAAGTTGTGGAGTATCCAGTTGTGTTTTCTTCGATAAAATTATATTAAAAGCGCCTAACTATTATGAAATTGATAAAAGAAGGGACGGCAATTACTTGTAGTCCAAAGAAGTTTGAACAGTAATTACTTTGTAACCAATTTAAGATTAAAATGGATAATAAAACACTCCAGTATATTTTCAATCCAAGTAAGGCCATTCCCGTGTATTGTTTTAACTCGTCTCACACATCTAAATTTGTCGAAAATGCTCTTTCCCACGTATACGTTCAAGAACCTCTGTGTTTGAATGTTGCAAATTAGAGCTATCTCAAGGCCAAACTCATCCAAATATTCTTTCTTTCGTGCTCTGCATAAGGATAACGACCTTTGAGTTCGAGTTTTGGGTATTTCATCCTGTAAACGGGACAAATCCAAAGAAAGGACAGTGTATCCTACATGAATTGATTGGTAAATGTAATGTTTTAACTCGTGTTGCATTGATCGCATCGTGGGGTTGCAAAGATAAAGTCTGTCCGTAATACAAATTGTTATAGGTTCACACAATCCAGGAACTGACCGTGCCAAAGATGCTAGCAGAATGCAGTTCATGCCGTTCAAACCTGCAAGGGAATGGGAAAAAGTTAATAGAGATGATAGTTATTGGTTGAATATTGGTGAGTGTATCTTTCAAGTCGCCGATGTCTGAACAGCAAGTCTTATTTTTTCTCCGTCCTTTCATAAGACCAATGACCAAAAAAGGACTTCATTTTCTACGATTGTCGAGGCTTTTGATACAGCTAGCAGATGTAACCTGTTAGGATTAGAGGGACCTCAAACCTATGACACACCAGTCTTATGGAGTGATACATAACAGAATGAAAGGCTTTGGGAATATCGAGCCATGCCACTGTGTAAGTCGTCTTTTTAACTTTAGGAATGAGAGTTGTCCAACTTCTCGCGGAATCCTCAAGGCTGACCTCACCCCCAACAATAAAGTTAAAGATATCGACCAACCTGGATACTTATAGGGAGGTTATGCTATTGAGAGATAGCCCGTCAAGTACTTTTGCAGATGGTTTGGTCTTTAAAGAAGACAACTCTGATTCAGTCAACCACAGTCACTCCTCAGCCGGCATGTTAGTGCCCTTGATTGCTGTTATTGGGGTGGATTCATTTTTTCTTAAAAAAAACTAAAAAGAGACTATCCTATACTCAATACCGACCCACGTTCGAAGCTGCTGACATACCATTCAGAAGATTATCCACCAACTCCTTCTTGTTGTCCATCCCTTGAATGTCATATCCCCCTCTATCATGCACTTTTACATTTTTCTTTTGTTGATGGTTCCTGTGTCTTATTTTAGATTTCTGATTTTTCAAAGAATTTGTTTTACTTCCCCTCTCTGTTAATGCCCACTTTGTCTCTTCAATAGAGATTGAAGTATCGGAACATTATAAGGCAAAACTAAACAGCTAAGTAGATTAGGAATTCCTCATTTTGTCTGAAGAGTCCCATGCCGAGTGGCTTGTGATGAAATCTCCTCTATGATACGACTATTTTAAAATTGACGTTATTATCAGCAAAGTACAGCTAACGATATATTCTGCCGCTCAAATAGGTACAAGATTCCCCTGGGCTTCGACAGAATCATGGATCGAATGTTGGAACTCTTGGTGCTGTTTAACGTTAATGGAGCAGAACAAAAATTTATGATTTGTTTGAATAAGAAAAGATACTATTATTAGTGAAGGAAGAATATTATTGGTGGAGGAAGAGAAGACACGAAGTGCAGAGGAAGGATCTCAACTTTTCCGAGTTTTTGATTAATTAGCACTTCGAAGGGGCACGGAAACAGATGGAAGGTCTCATTTTGTGGAAGAAGTGGAGGATTTGTCTCTTATAAAGTATTCAGAGGAGGGGGGGGTTGAGTTTTCTCGGAGTCCATCTGTTGCAGTTGACTGAGAGATGAGGCCGGACGAGATCATATCTAATTATGTAAGGGATTACGATTTTTTCTTATATCTACCATGAATCATGACAGTAGAATTAATTTCAGGAATACTTTGCACGGGAGTCGTAGTGTGTGAATTTGTAGTGGCGTTTTTCTTCTTGGACATCGATGAACTCGGACAAAAATGATGGTTCAGAGGCAACATTGTTATGAGTTGTTTTCTATAAATTTTAGTGTTATTTGTTTATTTGTTTTATATTCTTGTAATTTCTCTATTTTGTTACATGTTGATTCATCTGTAATATATTAATTTCTTGTGATTGGTTTATTTTGTCACATTCATCATGATTCATTTGTGTTTAATTTTTTGTAACTCCAATATTTTTGTTAGTTATTAAATGTTTATATATTTATTAATATACTCTGTTTTTAATTTATTAATATATTCCGAGTTTTTTTAAATTTATTAATATACTTAATGTTTTTAATTTATTATAGTATAAATTCTTTTCTTTATTTAAGTATGCCCTTCCACACAATGAGACCTTCCATCGGTTTCAGTGACCCTTCGAAGTGCTAATTAACCGAACAACTCGGAAAAGTCAAGATTCTTCCGCTTCAATTCGCGCCTTCTCTTTATCAGCCAATAATATTCTTCCTTCCCTTTGCGTCCCTTACGAACGAACCAAAGTTAATAAATTATACCTTATAGAAGTTTAAAAGTCATAGTGTAAATATTTTAATGGATCACTCGGTAATTATAAGCTGTTTTTTTAAGACAATAGTTAAAATATAACAAAATAGTATTACAATGGTTTTAGTATTGATTGGACAAATAAATTAAAAATTAGAACATTAAAGATATTCAGAAAAATTTGCATTTCTTTATATATGTGTTATCTAATATTTTTTAAATCTTATTAAATCCTTATACAATGTTTCGGAAATACAAATGCTATTTCATAATTGTTATTTTTGACAGTCGTGAAGATGTATACAAATCCGCCCTATCAACTTATTCCATTCAGTTAACAAGATAAAAATGTCATTGAACTCTATTTTTATTAAGTGACCAATTAAGATCTAAGTTTGATATGCTTATAACATGATCATTTCTTTTCTATTGTATAGCATCAACATATTATAAATATTAGGTATATTTATGTCATAAAAATATTGATAGTATTGTAGCAATGACAAAATTAAGTATTATTAGAAACCGAATTCCTCAACACGTAGTAACTGGTGCTGGAGATAATTGTCCAAAGGACTACCATAATGATAAAGATTGATAGAATTAAAAAATTCTGAAG
Organism: Lepeophtheirus salmonis; assembly: GCF_016086655.4. NCBI lineage: Eukaryota > Metazoa > Arthropoda > Copepoda > Siphonostomatoida > Caligidae > Lepeophtheirus > Lepeophtheirus salmonis. The sequence goes on along the minus strand of NW_027295083.1, from coordinate 19,271 downwards.
GAATTGTCGACTTCATTCGAAAATTTGCATTTACTAACAGCCAAAATCCTCTGCCCAAAGGATTCAAATGTCCTCTTAGTATTGGATATGAAGTCTATTGGAAACCGTTTAATGAAGAAATACTATCTCATGTTAACAAATTGAAGGATAAATTGGCAATCTTTTGTTCAAAACGAAGGAAAGAACAGCTTTTGTTGGATTCATGGCATCCATAATTTCAAATAGTGGCATATTCGATTCCCTTGTATAACAAGACCAAAGCTACTATGATACAAAAACTATTACCAGCTATGTTATACAAATATGCAATTATAAATCCTAGATCTTGAAGAAACTTGAATCTCATAGTCTGTACAGTTCACCATTAAATAATCATATCATTGAATTACAAAAACGTATTATTTTGACATATTCTAAAATTAGGCTTCACCATGAAGTACCCTCATTTCTGAGTATTTAAAAAAATAATTTATACAAAAGTATCTTTCGAAACAGATTCTTTTTAATAAACAAATATTCAAAGGTCTTAAATATCATGTTTATATTATATTTGTATTTTCTAAAAATAATTGGAAGCAAAGATTGTTGTAATAAAATAATTCTGGTAGATTGTTGGTTCTGATGCAACATGGCTTCTCATAGAACATTGACTTTATTGTATAACATTTGTTATCAATGAGAAGAATAAGGTTGCCAATGGAGATGTAAATAAGTGGAGATGCTTAACGTTGAAAGTGTAAGAGTGATTTAACTAAAACAAGAATATGGGTACATTGTATAAGTTTGCCCACACGTCGTAATTTCTCTTTCCATCTCGAAATTGGAGACAGTGACAGAGGATAGTTGAAATTTAATTCTCATGACCTTTCAATAATAAGGAAATAACTTTGGTTCGTTCGTAAGGGACGCAAAGGGAAGGAAGAATATTATTGGCTGATAAAGAGAAGGCGCGAATTGAAGCGGAAGAATCTTGACTTTTCCGAGTTGTTCGGTTAATTAGCACTTCGAAGGGTCACTGAAACCGATGGAAGGTCTCATTGTGTGGAAGGGCATACTTAAATAAAGAAAAGAATTTATACTATAATAAATTAAAAACATTAAGTATATTAATAAATTTAAAAAAACTCAGAATATATTAATAAATTAAAAACAGAGTATATTAATAAATATATAAACATTTAATAACTAACAAAAATATTGGAGTTACAAAAATTAAACACAAATGAATCATGATGAATGTGACAAAATAAACCAATCACAAGAAATTAATATATTACAGATGAATCAACATGTAACAAAATAGAGAAATTACAAGAATATAAAACAAATAAACAAATAATTTGTTCTGGTTTCTGAATTTAAACTGGGCTAAGGGAGTGTAGTCAGTCTCTACAGTCTGCTCCGCTTCAACTCATCAGGCTGGCCTTTAAAGAAATATCAACTGCTGTATGCTTCTAGACTCGTGATTTTCAAATGTTTAATGATATTAATTAAACATCATAGGTATAATGATATGATATTTGTGACTTGTTTTCGTCAATTTCAAAATTTGTGTTACTATGATAATTATAAATTAAATATGCTCGATAATTATGGAGCCTTGTATAAAAACAACTTTTGACAATTCTAAATTATTCACTAATATGATTTTTTTTTAAAAACCAGTTTTATTCTTATATTAGAGCCATTTATGTTACATGTTTTCCTTTATTTATATCCCATCATCGCTTGTAGACGTCTTTAAGAAGAGTTATTCATTGTCTCATCGCATCATCATTTTAAAAATATACATGTCAAATCGTCACATTTTATGCCCGTTGTTCAGAAATATTATGCTCTATTTGGCTCAAAATGTAACGAAGTGATTTACATCTCAATTACTCAGTATGCAAAAAGCTCTGACGAAGAAACGCTTGTCTCCTCCATGAATTAGGGACCAGTATTATAGATTCAGGTCAGATTCTCCATATTTCCTGGGTTTTACTTGGATTATATTTGACTTAACATGCAATATCATTTATAAATTAAACACATTTTGTAATTACCTTGATTCTATGTTTATAAATTTAAAAAAAAAAATAAAAACTTAGTTTTGATTTAATATCATGTCGTAGTACTTTAAAAAAAAATTATAGTAGGTATATTTGAATTTGCAGGAGTTATTTATTTTGTAATTTTTATTACAACCAATTAAATAATAGGTAAATTATGTTATGATTTAAACATCTAGGAAAAAATTAAGTAGTTCAATTTTTGTTCCTATATATGAAAAAATTATTGTTCATCTAATCAAGATTCTACATATATAGATTTTTTTCCACATTTATTGCAGCACATCATATAAAAACATACAATCAGTACGGACACATGTAAAAATAACTTTAACTTGTGGTACCCTCGCAATAGTTGCCGGTTAGGTCTCCTACTGCAGTCCGCCCTGAACGTGTTCTTGATGTATATAGGTCCAAAATTAGTCTATTTATTTCTTTCAATATTGGAGTTTAAAATGTAAGCAGACAAAGAAAAAATTCAGAAACAACAGAAGACAATCTGAATATATTCCATTGCTCCTCTAGATCATTTTCAACTAAAGGAGAAACTAGAAAATTAGAGGTAAAATTTCCGAAATCAAATTAAATTAAATTATTTATTATACATTTTTGGAAGTCTTGAAGATTTTTTAAATACTGTACACCTCAAACCAAAGGTGAGGACTGAAATCTGTAAAATATTTTCAAGACTTGTAACTTGACTTGATCACACAATAAAAAACTCAAAAGTTGACTTGAAAATCACCACTCCACTTGGAATTCGAAAGTCATTTCAATTCTATCACTTGATTTAAAATACTCTTTTAAAGTACTTTTTATGTTTCTGAGTACTTGAACTGAATTTGATGGTAATAATATCAAACAGATCTCGATTTAATTTATATCCACGTTTTAGCAAATCAGGTGATAGGGTTGATTAACCTTCCATTCCCTGTTGCATCTCTGCCCTTTTGCCTTAAAAACTCGACTTCTTCCTAAACAAAAAAAGCTTCTGACAATAAAGATAAAGTAGATTGTTATCATCAGTGACTGAAATAGTAGCAGAAATTTGAGAAATTTAAAGTGAGGATTACTGAGAGACCAGTTAAAGCTCAAATACTTGTGAGGGTTCAATATACACTAAGACAATGCAAGGATATTCATCAAACTTATCTGCAGTACACTTATAATTTCCACGTTTATTTTTTTACTTGTGACCAGGTTTGTAACAATGTAAATTACCTGGGACTCTATCACAGCAATATTACAGCCGCGGTGTCTGCTGTGTTTCAGCTAGATGTTTAATACTTTTTTATATCGGCCTCCACAATAAGACGAAAAAGAATAAATACTCACCATAACTTATGCCAAATTTACATGAATTGGTTCAAAAAAATCCATCTGATTACTTCACACTACAATGGGATGGAAACTTATTAGGTATGTTCTTGGTCAAATATACAAAGTAGAAGTCTTGCGGTACTTATCCCTGGTGCTCCACAATATGAAGAAGGGAAACTTTTTGTATGCCCCGTATGGAAAGTTCTAATAAATCCAACAGCTTAGAGCATATGCTCCCCCACTTGATATTGTACAATAGCGTACAACAGAGTCATTAATATTGGTCCAGCGAAGCTAATTGAAGAGAAGATAGAGAGAAAGGTGTTTTACTTAAATTGCCGTCATCATATATCAGAGGCAATAACTGGAGGTGCGTGGTAGGCTGTTTTGGGCAATGTTAATAGTACTCACAATTCAATGTTCAACAAAGTGAAAAAAGGAGAAAAATTCGATACGTACTGTCCAAAAGTTATCGCCCATGTTGAGAAAGATGACAAGCCCAATTGCAACATAAGCAATTTCCTTGATGAATCAAGTCCATGAGCATATAATAGAGAGGTGGAAGAGCTAAGTACTGGTGAGGAAAATGCTCGAGTATGCATGGCACCAAGTCAGGTGTCATTCAAACACACTATTGGATGCCCTGGAACATTTACTGAAGTAAAAAATTCAATTTTTCAAAGTAAATAAAATACAGCAAAGACAATATCTTCAAGCTGGAGAGGATGAACAAGTTACTGGCCTTAATCTACAACAACCAATTGGTGACCCCTACATCTTCTTATGAACCCATCCATGACCTCCAACTTATGAATAACATTCTACAATACAAGCTGCATGACTGTCAAGTTAGAACTTCTATTTTCAAATTAAATAAAAAACCACCACAGGTATCTGACCATAAAAGTGTAGCCGTTTATCTTGTTCAGTTCACTTGACAGCATAAACAAGTTCGCAAAGGAGAAGTTCAGTGTCAAGCTATTAGAAATAAAGATGCTAAAGAGCTACAAAATAGGCAAACAAGTGTTTCCTGTCATCAAAGCTGCTTCAGTTCTCACAGACCTCCTGCTAAGACCATAGTCTCACTTTGAAGAGAAAATTGTCAATAATGCTACTAGCTTAACCTTTAATTCATTTAAATACATTGATAGATCCGTAAAAATATTAGCCTACTTAGCCATACATTTAAGCATTCGACAAACCGTTCAAAAAAAGTCCTCTACTAAGTCAAAAAACATTATTGAAAGATCAATCCATGATAAGATTTCTCATCAGCTTTTCAACAGCGTGGTTTCACCTCTTCGTGTCACTAGTGACACATGTGGCATAGTTTTGCCATCACTGGTATACACTGTCAACAAGTCCTAAACGTTGGAAAGATCTTTCGAGAAAGCCAAACTGAACCCAGAAGAGTTAAAGAAAATAGCCCAGTCCAATCCACTCAAGTCCATGAGAGCCCATGCATGAGATATCAGGGTTACAAACCAAATTGTCAAGAGAGATATAAAAAAAGTGAATGGAAAGGGCCATTCACGGTTGGAAAGTCCAATATTGACACCAGCAACGACAGAAAATAGTCACTTCCGTTGCTACACATTTTTAAATTAGTCTTCTGAGTTCTTTTGAACTCTTTTTTGAAACTTTTATCCCTTCAACTACAACTTTTGGGTGAATGTTGAGGGGAAAGCCTGCAATGTTCGTCATCCAAGCACAAAGTCTCTCAATGCTACTATCCACCAGCACTGGGACTCCATAACAGAGATTTACATCCGCTGAACGTGCCAGGCCTTCCGCGGCCGCTTGGATGCTATCATTGCCATTATCTCAATTTATAGTATTAATTATGTTTAAATTATTAATTAGTAAATTATATCTTGTTGAAGTTTAAAATTCAATGTGTTCAGAATTAAATGGACCACTCTGTAATATCAGTTTGTATATGTTTGATGAATAAAGTAAAATTTGAAGAGGGCTAATCATCATATTAAGCCTGTTGCCACACATCCTCATAATTTTAAAAGATAATAAAAAGTTGCAAATATTAAGACATTTTTAGTACTTATTAAACACAGCTATTTATATAAAGAAATAATAAAAACGCCAATAAAAATTGTTTTATTTAATCTTAAAATTTCTTCACCACCCGTAACAAAAATATTCTAGAATATTACAATATTTTGTCCAACGTAAAAAAATGGCATTTTAGAATAAAATATTTTACAAAATTATTTACATTAATTTTGTCAGATAAAAATATTTAATAGTACTAACAGATGATGCAATTATAAAAAAATTATTTACTAGCTATTTCAAGCTACAACCCTTTGTAAATACTAGCGTATGATTATATTATATCATAATTTATTTAGTATATATATTAATGAAAACAATTTCAGTAACATAGGCGAATGAATTAAAAGTTTTTAAAAACACAACTGGAGTCTAAACTTCCACCCCACAGCTTTCTACTAAGACCATAAAAAATGGCTCAAGTACTGCGTTGAATTCTAAAATGATATTTTCAAAAAAAATCTATAATTCTTTAAAGTTATTCGAAAACAAATATAGTTTTAATGAATATTATTACCAAATGTATTTGAGTAATTTAAATGTTATAGACAAACATAATGCAATCCAAATTTTCCTTGTACATGGTCAAGTTTTATTCGAAACTCCTTTATCCCAAGGTTTTTTCATAAATAAAGTGGTCATTTGTGTAAAAATGTCAGTTTAACAAAGTGGTCATTCGGTAAAATGTATTTTTGATGAAATGGCATTTCACAAAATGGCTTTTCGCCAACAAGGCTTACGGCATAGTTACCTATAATCGATAAAATAGACAATAATTAAATTTTTATTAAATGGACTTCTATAGAAAATGGTAATATTAAGCATAATTAATTTATGTATCAAAATGGAGATCATAATCTTTAGAAGAAGATAAGATATAAATTTTGAATACAAAATATCATGTTTTTCAGTTATGCAAGAAAAATTATTATATACACATTTGACCCCATGTTAACTTGACATTTTCTAGATTATATTTTAACTACAAATTAATGCTGTGTTTATGAAATTGATAGCTAATACAACATTTCATAAGTTTATCCAGTAGCTTGGGACAAGCCTCCAACCGCATATGTACACCCATCAGATCCCACCATAAATACTTTTATTACTGTAAGTACATTTGGAATCTATCAAAGTTATAGATTACTTAGATTATTTAAAAAAGAAAAGAAAAACATAGCTGAGTTTTTTTCTAATAATGACAATATTAAAGGATATTTTACAAGTGTTTCATAAAAACAAATATAATCTATGCTAAATTGATATTGCAATGCAAGTATAATGCATCATTTTTGGTAAAATTAGTCCATTGGAATATATTTACATAAATCTTTAACATATGTTGTAAGAATTGAATTACGTCAATTTCTGTTTATTATTTGTAAAAATTATAAATCATAATTATATTTCATGAATGAAGTGAGGAGATCGCTACTAGAATTAGGATTCGGTCTTAAAATTCTACAACGGTCTAAAACCGTTATGATTTTTATTGTACCAAACATATTCAGTCCTTTACAGAACTTCTGTCTAGAAGCAATTTTTCTGGAGACCACTCAGAATTTTTAAACGTCCCTAAATTCCCTTCCCCCGACCCCTAAAAATCAAACCAAAATCCTAAGAAAATGATGATAATTTACTGAATATCAATACAATTTGATAGTCACCTTAAATCAGTTATATTTTACATTTATGTGTTTTAAGTCTGTCTTTGTTTCGTAGATAAATATTCCCCTGTGCAAGGCTATAGGAGGCTACCAGTTCGAAGATGTTCCACTGTTCTTTACAATATAATATTACTTGAATATTATTGTAATATATATTCACGCAACTTAAACATGTTATTTTTTTAATTTCTTAATAAATATGCAAAACTAATTGACCAAAAATCAATCAAAATTTACCTTTTTTAAGGTATTTCTTTTAAATTGAAATATAAGGCCTATTCTTTCATTTCAGCCAGGATGCAAAGCACTTGAAGAAGAAAAAAGAAATGCTGAATATGTCCTTCATTTTATTCGATTATTTGGTAATTATATACATTTTCTATTCATAGGGCATGAGCAAACTAAAAAATATATATCTTCCCTGCCAGGGGTGTCACTCACTGTTGCTTGGGCTAATAACATTATGGATTGCTTAAGGGCGCTATTATCGCTTAAAAATTACGTCAAATGTTGTGTGGCGCCAGCGTGTTCTTTTGCTGTTCCAATAATATTTCATCTTTACGAACTGTTAACATACTAACGTCTAAATTGTTGTACCTTGCTGCTTGAGAGGAGGATCATTTCATTTCCCTTCAAATGAAGGACAATGTCTTAAATGGCAGATTGCTCTTAGACGAGAAGACGATAATTGTTCACTCTGGAGGCCATCACCATACTCTGTATTATGTGAAAAGCACTACAGGCTAAAATATTTCCGAGTGCCAAGACAAACTCTTGCTTCTGTGGGAGGAAAAGTATATCAGCGTTGAAACGAAATGCATTCCCTTCTCTTTTTCCTGGGTCACAAGTAAGTAAAAATCCATTTGAGGAAAATTTTCGTTTCATTAATATTGAAAATTCAATAAAACTTTGTTTTATCAATTTAAGAAAATTTATCTGTTCTTGCCCAGTGACATCATAGACCTCTACATGCCAAAGTCGAAATTCCCAAATACGAGAATGATCTTGGATCTTATCAATTTCTAATTTAATATTTAAAAGAAGTGTTGTAATCAACACCATCGCTTTCCTGATACACTTCATCTTCCTAAATTATGAAATTGTATCCGTAGTACTAATACTAATTTTCAATAATATTATAATATTCAAACAAGGGATTAAATAACTTTTAATCAAATAATTTGATATTTGCCACAACCAATGGATTCTAAAATTAATAATTAGATTTAAACTACTAACTTATTAAAACAATAATTATAAGGTAAATACTAAATAAATAAATTGAAATTGATTTAAAACTTGTAAATCCGAAATAATGTGTGAAAAAAGACATACATACATACATATGTATAGATTTAGTAATATCGTGGAAATTCTCCAAAAGGAAGATCATCAGTTGGGAGGACATTCACCATCCTGGAAAAGAAAATTCGTTCTTCAGATTAACAATTCCAAGAAACAGACAAGCTAAGAAATTCACAGGATTTACATCACTATATATAATTTATTTATTAACCTTCTGTTAGTTAATATCCTTTTTTTTGACGTAATTAACGAACTTAAGTTTAACAAATGATTTCGTAGATAAGGAAGGGAATACTCTCCCAACCTTTCAAAATACGTCTACCAAGTAGGATTAATTTCGATTTTCACTTCACTACGTTGCTTAGATAAAAGTTCATCCAAGTAATGGCGCGACTTTGTGTCGCACCGGATGCCGTAGTTGCTACAGCCTAACTAAGTCTGGGAAAAAGGACCCTCCGCCCGCCAAAAGACATTTCCATATTTTTCCAAAGGATGAGGAATGACGAAGTCTTTGGATCGAAGCTCTCTCCCATAACAATTCGGAGCTTTCAAAATATTCTGCTGTATATGTCCTGCATTTTTGATCTTCCGACTACAAATATTAGCGTAAGTATATCTCTATAAAATATTAAAGAAGGATGTTCCAAACATTCCCTTCCTATTTTGACAAGCCAGCCAAAATAGTGAGCAGAAAAGCATCCCTCCCTTCCACTCCGATCTTTAAAGAAAAAGAAAATTTTATGAATAACATTCATGCATCTGAAAATGGCTGATACTATTTCTTCGATATCAGAACTAAATTTAAAACTGGACAGAGCTCCATTCCCGTTGTTGTTTATGACCGCTTTTACTCCATTGGTCAGGCATTGATATTTATAATCTTAAATTTTCGGATTACCTTATATTTTTCATCGGATTTTGTGTCAAAGTTAATTTAGACTTATCAATTAGAATATGGTGAGTATATTAGTTTGTATGTTAAAACGTACATGGCTTATTAATAATGTATTTTCAATTTTTGAGGTACTGGAACAAGGATATTTTATTTCAACAACTAAACACATCATTGACAATAATTATATTAATAAGTGTGATATTTTATTGAACATACTTGCATATTTGTATTCCTTGTCTACGATGCCGTACGTAGAGTGATGGTAATGGGAGAAGAAACAATGAACCTATTTAGCCAACTTGACCATGACCACCTTTATAACATCGAGACAGGTAGAGCTGCATCACATAAGACAGAGAAGTTCTTTCTTTCAGCGAGTTCATCAGCGAGTGAATTGATGAATGATGATCCCAGTCGGTTTGAGAAAAGGATACAGTGACAGATTATACAGACATTCACTTCAGATGGATGGAAATGCAAACTTAAGGGATCAGATGGCAAATTGGTGGCGGCCTACTTGGAATGGGATCTGTTTGGGAGTATCCTGTATCCCTCCCTTGAGCCAAATTTTGACATGGCAGAAGTTTTAAAATATCCACTTACACCATTTCCACTGTCAATTAGTCATATAGATGGAACAATGCAGAAAACTTCCAAAGCAGCACTTATAAAATATCTCGAGTCTCATGATTCAACAACCTCTCCAGCATCAATTAATGTAACCATCATCAATACTTTTTTCTTCCTACATCTTCAGATGAACTCTGCTATTCCATCTGGATTTGGTGAAGTGTCTCACTTTATTCTAAAGATGATGCTTTCAAGAGATGGGAATATAACTTTGTTTCTGAAAAAGGGCTGTCCTTATTTATCAAGGACTGCGAAAGAGATTCAAGAGCTTCATCTTTTGTTGCATACTATATTACTGGACCATCACAAAACGCCCAAGTAACTGGATGCAATCCCTCAGAAATACCAAATTTAAAGGGTAATTGATCAAGTTCTTAGTCGACAGTTGGGAGGATAATAGTTTGGATTGTGTGTTGCAACAGAAACCACTCTTTGCTAATTCAGGAGATACATGCTACAGCTACAAAGTTGTCACTGGAAGAGTCGCTAGAAGTGTAGAAGCTGGGCTATTCAGGGATCATGAAGAAGCTGATAGTCATATGTTCTACCATCTGACAAACATACCGTCTCCAAACAACGTTGTTATCCACACATCCGACACCAATTATCTTATAATTGGCCTAAGCTGTTTTTCCTCTTACTACCCTTCATTGAAGATGTGGATAAATGCCGCATTACAAAATAATAACACTCGGCGATATATAAGCATTACTCTGATGCATACAGCTCTTGGCGATACATTCTGTAAATCACAACCTATCTATCACGCCATCACAAGTTGTGACTGTACATCGTCATTTAATGGCAAGGGGAAAATAAGTTCACTAAAGCTCCTCCAGAAAAACAAAGAAACACAGTCAGCTTTTTTCCAGCTTGGACTTACATCTGAAAACAAACTTATCCTCTTCTCCAAAAGATATGTCGTGCTCATTTAGTTACAAGACAGTGGCTTACTGTAAATAGATCGACCCAAGCCGAATTATCTCTCTAAGAGTATGAATGGAAGAATATAAATGGTTGGAACCAGTTGGTGTGGTTTGAGGGTGATTCTTCTCCAAAATAATTAGATGTCCTTTGCACAGAGGCATATCTCTTCCAGGAAGATTGTGCAGAAGGTAAGTTAAGAATTGTATGCTTACCTTACAAATTTTTTGGGTAAATTTTTTTCAATAATAACTGAAAGTGTTAGAAACTGAAAAAGAATGCTAAATTTCCCCCAATTAATTGCTAAAATAAAACTGTTCATATATTGGATACAAAGGGTGAATTCTGTTTAAAAACTGGGGTCTGACTTAATTTTCCCGGACAGAAGTTGGTTAGCATTCTTTTTTCTTTTTTTTATGGCCTTGAAATAGTACTATACATTGGTGCAAGTTTTGTCTATGTACTTTATGGGATGAAATAAACCATAAAATCAACTTTTTTTTGGGGGGAATTTGGGGGTGTTTGACCCCACTTTTCCACTGAATTTTTTTGTCAGTCTTGGTTTTTTTTATATGTCCTGACATGGTATTATATATTGATGCAAGTTTTGTCCATGTAACCTTTGGGCTGAAAGAAATATAAATTTTAGGGTGTTTATTGTACCTTGTGAGGGGGGCTGTCTTCAAGTTTCTGACCAAATTTTATTGCCAGTTTTGGTTTTTATGATGTCTTGACATAGTACTATACATTGGTGCAAGTTTTGTCCATGTACCTTATGGTTTAAGAAAAACCTCCAGAGGCTATTTTCAGAGGGAGTCTAGAGGCCAGAAACAACAGGGTGGTCAGGCTGAAAAAAAAGGCTCTAGGTAACATAAGAAATGTCAGAGGGGCAAACCTTCTGTAACTCATGGGGTAAAATCTTCCGTCGTGGGCTATCCGACTATTTGGTATCACTCAACTTCAGATGAAAATTAATTGAATGACAATTTTCACTTATTGTAGATCTTTACAATCTTGAACTAAGAAAGACCCCCTTAAAACTCCCCACAAACTAACTGAGATGGCATTGAAACCACAGTCAATAGAAAAATGAATGTGAAATTTACGGATAGTTTGTTTCATTAGTCAACGAAAACTACATTTAGACATTATGGTGAAAGATATGGTAAAAAAGATTGGTTTGTCAAGGCAGACTTACCAGGGAATGCTCTCAGCTTCACTTTTTTAAATATTTATCATGTTGCCCTGATGAAAAGGAAAGAGTATTCAAAATATGTTCACTTATAAAAATGAAAATTTCATGTAAATTTGTTCACTTATAAAAACGAAAATTTCATGTAAATTTGTTCTCTTTTACCTTTCATAAGGAAAAAAACAACTTTGGCCGATCAAATTGATAGAAATGGACTAACCCGTCCATCAGATCTTGTATTTTTAACTTGTTGTTATGATTTTTAACTTTATCAAATTTAAAAGATAACTAGGCAATATTCACTCAAATAAATTCATCTAAACAAATATTTATTAAACTATTTTTAAAAATTTTGAACATGATCCTTATGATTCAGGCATTGCCGAAGAAGAATGTGAGGAGAATCATACTTTTAACAAATTCAGGGCGCTTGGACAAAATCTGCCGCATTTCAAAGACGACATTACTCCATCAGTTGATGTTTGATCCGTCTGTTTTTGGTGTTAAAATTTTTCCCGGGTCATAGGCTTCAGTTATTGTTTACCACTGTTAGTGATAGCATCATTTTAAGTGCCCAAGAAAAGGCATTATGTTCAATGAGAGAGATATTAGGTGTACTGCTATTCAGATTATGCTTAGTGATCACACAAAATTAAGCAATGCTAAAATCTCTGGCCTTCTGTCAATTTCAGAAGTCTCAGAAAGCAGCTGGAGCAGTCATCAGACCCGATGGACGTTGTTGAAAGGTAGAAAAAGGAGGAGAAGAGCACCAGGATTGTCTGGGACGTCACCTTTATCAACAAAGTCAGGGATATCATCGACCAGGCCCCCCAGCCTTCCATGAGATCCATGGCAAGGGACCTGGGCGAGGCCTAGTGGACCATGAGGGCTTGTGTGAAGGAGAACTTAAGGTGCAAGTCCTACTGGCATCAGACAGCCCAACTTCTGACTGAAAACACTCAAGGGTTGCAGCTGCTCAATAGCTACAAGCTGCTGAACATCTTGAAGAACCTAAAGTTGCCGAACATGCTCTGGTTCTATTCTGATTTTTTTCTTCTTTTGCGTTCGTACCCTTCTTCTCTTGGCCTCTCTCATCACCGGATTTGAATCCGTTGGACTAAATAAATACCCTTTTTGCTTCAGCTTAGAAATACATTTTTTTATTATAACAAATTAATTTATATTGCGTTTAAACATTAAGAAACAATACAAACTATTTTGAGTATGGGAGATATTCTGATAATAAAGTTTTCCTGATTATTCGCTGTTTAGTTTTTTAACTCCTCTCGACTCTTTTGATTTACTATATTGATATCCAATTATTTTCTTGTTCTCATGAATTTTATTGTTTACCTCAGAGATGAAATTTTTTACCATACCGTTGAATATTTTATATGCTATACTTGGAACATACAGGGTGCGTGGACAAAATCTGCCGCTTCAAAAAACAACAACTACAAGCTTATTTTATAATATTTATTGATAAAATAAAAACAAATATCTTTATTAGGATGTAGAGCAGCTATCTATTAAATGTGGCCGTCGTCTGCAGCCAAAACCCGCTCAATGCGGCTACGAAACCGAGAAAAGGCATTTTGGATCTGCACTGCTTCTATCCCACTGAATTTCTCCTTGATGCAGGTGAAAGAGACTGCTTGGTGTTATGGGAGGAGTGGTTGGTCATGTTCTCCACGTAAGAGCAGTTATCGGTACAGACGGTCTCAGGCATCACAGAATAGCCATCGATAATGGAGAAGTCTGAATAGATTCCAAACCCCTGGTATACTCTGTCGAGTGCCCTCCTCTCTGGAGATCAAAGGAAGGAACTTTTCAGGGACGTTTGACGTGAGAACATGGAGAGTTAAGTCTAGATGGAAACGTAAACCTACTCTTTTCAACATACTCGCTGAGTATAAAATGGTCCCTGACGTGAAAATAAATTTGACATCGAAATAACCAGATAGATCAATAATGGATAATGGTTATCGATTTTAGAGAAGTGGACGACTTTGTCACGTGTAGTAGAATCAATGCTGATGTATGTGACGATAAGATCAGACACTGGCAAAAATGGTCCCCTAAATCTACGATGTTGGATCTTAAGGATGCGTACATACAAATAGCTGTGGATGAGTTGGCTGGAATGTATTTGATAGTGCGGGTAAAAGATCGACCATATAAACTCAATATGTTGGTTTTTTTGTACCCCAAATATCATGAATGCAGTTGTAAAGGAAGTTTTGTTGAGTAATAAGGAGATAGAAGAGGCCACGGATAGCTATTTTAATGATGTAATTGTGGACGTTGGAAGGTAAGGACTGAGTACGTTCGTTGCTAGCTTAAAAAATATGGCTTTAAGTGTAAGAGGACTTTACTTCTGGAGAATACAGACTCTGACTCTGAGTCGAAACAGGAAAGAATGGACTTATGCTGAGAATGGCCGAGAGAGAAGACATTGCTATCTCTAGCGACGAACTGACGAAGCGTCAACTATTTCCAATATATGGTCGACTAGTAGGACACTATCCTGTCACGAGATGGTTGAGGATCACACTAGTGTTATGTAGAGGTGGGTGTCAGGAAAAAATGGCAACGGAAAAAATGACAATATAAAAAAAGGAAAAGTGTATAAATGGAAAAAGTGGCAAGATTCTTTTAAACTGATATAATATCTATCACCCATATAATACATAATAACAGGAAAGAAAAATAAACAAACACGACAGAGGCTCGAATGGAAGAAGTGCTAACCACTTAATTCTCAGTTATTAATTACAATATCATTAGAAATGATGGACTATTCATATTGGACAAGACTCTTGGATTGACGTACAAGCATTTGCAAAATATTAAACAAGAGCAACGATTTCCTTTCTTTATTATCCAGGAAGTGTCAGAAGAAGAGGTGGTTGGCTGTGGAGTGACAAACCACTTGGAGGATTCGGGCAGTTTGTCATTGGTCGAGTTGTTGGAGAGTGCGAGGAAACTGTAAAGCTCAGTACAGTTGGAGCAATCTGATATTGCAATATAAAGATGGTCTTCGTCTCTTCATAAACCTTCTTTCTTGCCCAAAGAGAACGAAACAGGCTTCATTGGGTAGTTGTCTAAAGGTCTCGAAATTGTGAATTCATAACTCCAATGTATCAAGCCAATTTATAAGAACTATAACAAGTGATTATAGGCTCTTTCAACGAATTTTTAAGTGTATTTTTCTAATATGATACTATGACATTTGGATATGTAACTACGTTAGTAATGAATAATGATGGTCTGCAGTGATATTTATCAAGGAATATGAATATTATAGCTCTATATATTCATTCATTTCAATTTAGAATGTGAGTACACCTCCAACTTCATTAACTTGTAAAACAAATATTAATGTAAATTCCTTTGTCAATGTTTAATATCATCAATTAATTTATTTTTTAAATAAATGTAAATAAATATTTTATGACGACAGAAATGGCTCTAAAAAAAATTGTTCGACACTCAGGTCATTATCTAATTTGGTTAATTTGGGCACGTATAGTTATAACAAACTCTATAAGAAGGTTTCAGGCCCTCCAAGATTTCAAGTGCCTTATATTTCTCTTAACTATATTGTATTTTAAAAGTTTGGCATTTGTGAAACTGTTGTTTCTATTTAACTCAAGTTTACCTTTCAATTACAGAGAAATACAATTTTTTTTTTTTGGTCATGGTTATGGTTCAATTGCATCTTCATCATTTTCACTTTCTTGTATATTTCACAAGGAGTAGTGCCTTGTTATTGATTTCGTAACTATTTCGCCATCATCCTCATCATTTAGCTCCTCTTCAACAGCTGGATTTCTTAAGACAAGATCATGATTTTTTCCAATTAAAATTACTTTTAGTCGTCCCAGGGCTTCGAATGGGAATGGATGAGTATTGTTTCTTATGATTCCACGAATACGTGAGAATACATTCTCCAGATAATCTTGATTTAGATGAGTATTCAAAATTAATTTCATTCCATCATACTTGATATTTTGTCATATTGATTTGGTTGAACGTATAGAGAATAAAATTCCTCTTTGAAATGTAAGCTGAAAATGTTGCCTTGCTGTAACTCAGAGATCCCGCTACAAATTTCCATTAGCCTTTCATTATCAGTCTCTGTTTCCGAATCCACTCTAGTTACTTGGGCCATACTTGCTTCCCATAGTATTTTTCATAAGCTTTTTCTTTTCGCGAATTTCCAATCGAATATCTCTTGAGCATTTGGGTTCATCTGAACTTCGAGAAGCAAACAGAATATGGAATGAGGGAACTTTATCACTTTTTAATTTCTTTTTAGACTTTAAATATAGATGATCAGCCTAGAGACTCTGCTCAAATTCATTGGATGTAAAATGCATATCACAAATCTGGGCCTTCTTAATATTTATTGGTTCCTGAAGATTGAGACCAAAGACACTGGAGCATCAAATTTTTCTGATGAAATGCAAAATACAGGGTATCTCGTGGATTGGAACAGTAAGCACATAACACAAACAAGTTTTGAACCTCGAGATGATGACTTTTGTGCTAAACATATCCAGATTACTAATTAGTGCACTTCACTTCAACGAAATTATTTGAACTGCCACAACAGTGACGTCACTACGTCAGCTGAGTCCGCTAACACCAACAAGACTTTGTCATCATTTTCTTTTGGTATTCATTTTATACATATTAAGGTCACTTGATTATTTTTCAATATGGTATAATAGGCAATATAATAGAATTATGGATCTTCAATGTATGGCTGGAGGCTCGCTCCAAGATCTAATTTGTTCATTTTTCGTAAAAAGTGATTTTTTATATACCAATTTGTCCATCCAGATCGAGATCTCAGGCCATTCAACGAAATCTAATCGTTTTCAAATCCGGGATTGACTTTTTTGGTCCCACTATATCGACAAAAAATTTCTAGTCGCAATCTTTGTACCGATTTTCTCTACTACTCTGATTTATGTGTTGTACAAATACACATTTATTTTAATATGACGTCATTTTAACGCATTTCAAAACTTTGAAAAATATATGGCGTAATCTACAGTTCATTTATAGAATAGTTCTTGTCCAAAATTTAAGTGAAACCAAACTCTTTTATTTTGAACCGTATTTAAAATATATAAAAAAAATTTACAATATATGTCCTCCTCCATACGCTGCACTAGACTGGGATAGAAAATGGTTAAAATATTTTTATGGATCCATCACTAAATTTCCAGCAGTTCATGTGTATGGCCCACCAGGATGTCCTAAAGGGAAATTGTTGGGGGTCCCACAAATCAGGGGGTCAACAGAAGAATACTATACCAATGGATCAATAGATCTATTAGATACCTAGAAATTCGCAGATTGGATTACTGCCCCGGTATTCAATACCATCTCCAGTAATAGTGGAAGATACAATGATGCTAATAAGCTAATAGAGTACAAGTTAGATAGAAAGTTCCCACATGCAGTCATTACCTATATACTGGAGATAGTTGTACGTGCAGTTTGGAAAAAGTTAATTACTAAAGATATGTAAGAACATCTAAAAAGAGAAATAATTGTTATTTTCCCTAGCATAATTTAGGGTAAAAATCCGTCCAAAATAATTAGAACTGTTCAAAATAAACAATTTAGATGACTAAGTAGAATGTGTTTTTTCAAAGTTTTCATTTCCCCTTGTGTCAGCCGAGGTTGTGAGTTGATGAAAAAGCTCTACATAATCTTTTGGTGTTTGAGTTTTTATGCAAATAAATATTATTTTCTTTATGTTATAGCCAATCATTACCCTCAACCAGTGTTGAATGTTGAGGGGAAATGAGCACTGTTTCTGTATTGAAATCTTTCATTTAGCACTGCATTTATTTGCTCTTTTTTAATTGTTCTCCAAAGACATCTTTTATCTCTAGACCAGGGATGGGCAACTTTCATGATAAGGAGGGCCAATTTTTTCTAAGCACTATTATTAGAGGGCACCTTAACCACTCACTTCAAAAGACTGGATCTGACAGACGCTACAAATTATTCTCAATAAGATCATAAATATATATATAACATTTCCTTAAAAAAAGTGCAAAAGGAACTTAATCTCTTTCATATAAAAAAGTTTGCTTAAAAAACTAAATAAAAATAGTTCACATTCAATAATTGCAACATTAATTGAACCTAATGAGAGACCTCTGGTTTTTACTGCTTGCTCACAATGTATTTTTTGTATGTAAATTTTTGTGGTGCCAATGCGTATGAAATGAAACAAAGTATCATCGGTGAGTTTTTTACTCTCTTTGGATTTTATGTGCTTCGTGATGGAAAAAACTGCTCTCACAAATGTAAGTGCTCCCAAACCTGGTGGCTATTGAGAGGGCAAACTCTCTGAAACGTGGAAAATAGTCTTCAGGAATAAGTCTCGAGAAGGAAATTCCCCTCTGCTTTGCTTGAATAAACGGGTCTGCCTGCATCTTGCAGAGTTCGAGCTGTAACTCTGATGGGTGTGCGCTGACCACAGCTCAAATGGGATTTGTAAAATAGCTCAATTCCTGGATCCATCTTTTGGAAATTTTGGAAATGATCTTTGAATTTTTCCGCAATTTTTCGATGTTTCCCTTGTATTTTCTTGATTTGTTTTTCGCACTGGGGGCTCCCTTTGCAAAACCCAGCGCATACGGGAAATATGCCAAATTAGCACAAAGGGAAAGAAACCCCTTCTGTGAACTGCCCAGTTTGCGGTGGTCATGTTAAAATAGTGAACACACACCGTTTGATATCTCCCTTGTGTGTTGAGGCTATTAAATGTGCGGCGATATCTATCGGAAGGGCCATGTCACAAAGAAACTTTTCATATTTGAGCTTTCCTTAGTTTAAACTTGTATTACCACTAATAGTGTTCTCAAACAACACTGGCATTTCCAAACAGAGTACAAAAAACTGCTCTATATACTTCCCTCGACTCATTTGCCTGATATCCCGATGCATTTGTAAGTCCCCATACTGGGCATCCACCTCATCCAGAAACCTCCGATGGCATAAATATATGTTCCCTCCTTGAATGATATTAGTGACTTTTGTCACCAAGTCTATGACATGGCCAAATTTAAACATCTTTGCGCATAAGGCTTTCCTTGAATGTACAAGTACTATTAAGATTGGCATTTCAAGCATTGCAATAAACTTATTAAATATAAAGGAAGCCACAGTTAACAAAAGTTATT
>NW_027295082.1:0-4699 GCF_016086655.4 Lepeophtheirus salmonis | reverse complement strand
ACAATTTGATCCCCGCTCCTTGTATTATATTTTTGGCTTCATTACATTGGTAGAAGTTTTGACCTGATAATTTTTCCTCAGTATAATTTACAACATGTAC
Organism: Lepeophtheirus salmonis; assembly: GCF_016086655.4. Lineage (NCBI taxonomy): Eukaryota > Metazoa > Arthropoda > Copepoda > Siphonostomatoida > Caligidae > Lepeophtheirus > Lepeophtheirus salmonis. The sequence goes on along the minus strand of NW_027295082.1, from coordinate 4,599 downwards.
AACACTCATAATATTTTTATCAAATTTGTCGATCTATGAGTTCTCTAATTATTTCAATATTCCAAAAAAATTCAATCTTACAATAGCTTTTTCCAGATTCTGAGAAGTTATTTTTAGAAAATATTATTTTCTTGTGATGTAACCTGACGACCTCCTTTTTTGAATGGATGCATTACTAGAAAATTTCTACCATTCACTATGTATTTTTCAATGTAAGGGATATCTTTATCAAGCTTTTATCTCCGAATTGTCCTTCCAATTGTTCTTCAAAAACTGTCATTTCTTTTTAATTTAAAATACATAAAATTTTATGCAACTAAACTAATAACTATACATGTGAAATAAGTAAGGTAAAAGATAGTTTGATTATATTTTAATAAAATCAAATTTTTAGATATAAAAATATATGACAATTATACTGTAGCCCTTTAGATTTATCTCAAAAAGAGACTTGATTTAACTTATGTCTTTGCTTTTTGTGAGAAGTTGGGAATATAGTAAGTATATATTCTGAATGATACTGATTTTTACTGTGTTCGCTAGATATTAATTGGAAGCCACACATGAAGACATAATGTCCAGGATACCAGTCAGTTTATCCTATTGACATTTTTTGTCATAATTCAGTCTGTTCTGGATTGCAGTTAGGAAAGGATGGGAAGCTAACACTTTTCTAAACTTTTATCCACCGAATGTACTCATTTAGGAAAATAAAAATAACATAAAGCTATGTTGCAAATTATGTTTCCATCTGTAGTTAAGGGTTAAATAAAGTTTATGGTTAAGCTTAAGAAATATCAGTTTTTATTTCATTTAGGAATTTCTTTATTAAGATAATTATTACATATATTATGGAATTATCAAGTTCTTGTATAAAAGTTTTTTGTTTGTATTTTTGTATTATAGAATAAAGTACTACATCGTAGAGGATTTTTTCATTAAGATATATTACCCAAATATTGTATTCCCTGGGATGAACTTTCCTTGGGGTGAACTTGCTTCGTGAAGAACTTGTTTTGGGATGAACTATCCTCGCGAAGAACTAGCTTCGGAATGAACTTGACTTGGGGTGAAAAGAGGGAGGTGAACCTTCGGGTGTGGATAAGAGCTTGGTAAACTTGCCTTTGCTGTAGAGTCTTACAATTGTAGGGCACAAATTTTGTGAACCCTTCCTTCCAAAAGATTATCAGTTTCTTACTTTATATGCATTGTCACTATTATTATCTTTGAAATTATCATAAAAGTGGAGATTTCGAAGTATTATTTATAACGACGTGAATGTTGGCTTCAGGAAGTATCTTATACATGCGTTTCGGTGGTAATATCTTTATCAACTATAAATTAAGTATCAGAGTCATTTAATAAATTGTCAATGTCCTCTTTGGCAGGAATGTTTACTTCGTCTAAAATGCTATAAATTTGGTCAGTGGTCGCTAATAGTGCTACTAAAAAGGTTAAACTATCTTTTCATTGTTTTCTTTCAATTATCTAGTTTATGCACCCCTCCAAATTCAATGATGAAGTTGTCATAAAAAATATATGTTTGTCCATTGTACAAGTTTTGCTTGCTAATCTGTCCACAATTGAGGTGTACTTTAATATGAATTTACTCAAAAGAAACAAAAAACAAAAGCCATTTGTCAAAGTCTAAACTTTATGACGAATAAAATGTTTTTCTTGCTTAACCATACTTAAAAAACAAAACAAAAACAAAAAAATAGTCAAAAGTATACTTTATAAAATAATTTCTCACATTTACGGGTTTTAGTACTAAAAGTTCCGTTCGATGTAAATTTATTCTTGTTCCCAAACCGCGATAAGCGGGTAGCCCCTGTATTTTTACCAAACTTGAAGAAAGGAATACATAATATGTTACTTTTCTAAAGGTTTCTAGAAGCCATATGAATTGTTCATACCATTAATATTAACATGACTTTAATCTAGAACTTGGGTCTCCACAGGATTATATTTTGGGGAGTGCTTGGTTTTTTGATTTTTTTTTTTTTCAATTGAAAATTAATTTTTTTGGGTAAAAATTTCAAATATTTAATTTTTGGGAAAACATATTCAAGAATCAAATTAAAATTATTAAATTTTTTGAGAAAAAAAACCAAAAATTAAAAGATATTCTCAAAAAATTAAAATTTTAAATATTCATTTTTTGGCGAAAAATTTCATAAATTCATAGCTATGCACAGAAACTTAAACTTTTTGGACATCCATTTGAAAAATTAAATTTTCTAGTAAAAGGTAAACATTCTTTCATTTTTTTTATTTGGGAGGGGGATACAGGCCATCCACCCTGTGGACACACATGTAGAACCAATTTTTTCTGGGGAAAACTATAGTTAAGCTAGGATGATATGAAAACTAGAGTGATTAAGCAAGATTTCGTAGTTGTAAAGGCAATTTAATAGAGATCACTTGCTCTAAAGATACATCTTTAAAATCTTAAGTTGTCATTATCCATATTAGTTTTCAACCGCTGGGAGAATCATATAATATTTCCCTTACTTGTCATAGCAACATTTTCGCTGCAACACTCACGCTGATAATAGGATACGAACAAAACAATCACAAACCAACTCAAATTCCTAAAAACTCTTCAAAAAGAAATTTATATGAACGCGTATTAACACCGATCAGATGAACTTTTACTTTTTGATATGTTTTCAATGGTCCTTTTAATTTTATGATAAAGAATAAGAAAATACAAATTTTGCCATGTTTGAAAGTTATGCCCCTCCAGCCCTTCCCCGTGTAGCATGGGACCTTATAGAAAAGTGGTTCTCAAATGTGGCTAACGCGTACCCGTTGGGTACTTGGAGGCACTCCAAGGGTTGCTTGAGACTTCGAAAAGAATATTTTACAGGTAGTATATTACTCAAGGCTGTCTACAAGTGGTGGGCTGTAGCCTCCCCAAATCCAAGAATTTTTGTTTTTTACTGGAAAATTTAATATTAGAATTTTTGTATTAAAAATTTTATATTTGAAATTTAATTTAGTTCTTGGTAAATAGATATGGATTTGTGCATTTTTCTCCAAACAATTTAATACTTGAAAATTTAAAAAAAATCACATTTATATTTTTTTTGAGTAAAATTTAATTTTAGGTAAACAGCTGTGGATTATGAATTTGTATTTCAATAACCCTAATTTTTTAATAATAGATATTGATGTTATAATTTTTTCAAGAGTAGTTAGAGACTTCTGAAATAAATTTCCAAAAAATTATTTTTTGTGGATTGCTGTAGAATTTTGAAATTAAAAAAAATATATAACTTAAAAAAATCCAAAAATTGAATTTTTCAATTTTTTTGCCGCAAAATATAATTTTTGGATTTCTTTTCAAAAAAAATTTTTTTTTCAAATTCCAAAAGTCCAAGCCAAAAAATAAAATCATGTGCACTCCACTGAAGCTAAAAATGCTTTGTGATGGTTAGGGGGCTATTGGGTTAAATAAATATTTTGGAAATTATGATCTGTATATTTCGTTCATAAGAACACTAAGCTATTAAATTCTTTGTTAAACAATATTTATGGTAGTGATAAGTTTTGTTATTTCAATTATGAATAACGATATAAACCGAAAAAACAAAAATCAAGTTTAGGGAACACTGTAATAATAAATATACTTTAAGGAATAAATAACGTTTTTTAAACGTACATATCTTATAGAAGTTATTATTATAATTTTTTTTTTGCAAAACCAAAGATAAATTTTTCCTTACATAATAATAATGCTTATATTATGAATCTGTAGACATATTCATAGAAAAAAAAAGGGTGAGGCCTGCGCTAAAGCAACAAATACCCGAATATTTTTGAGCATATGTATATAAGGAGGAAGTATTTCCTATAAAAAATCACAGTTTCAGTTCAAACTCCAATCAACAAAAATGTTCCGCTTCGTCGTTGCTTGTACTCTCCTCGCCTCCGTTTTTGGAGATCATCCCGCTCCTCATCCAGCCCCCTATCATCCAGCTCCTGCTCCTTACCACCCAGCACCTGCATACAAACCCACTCCTTATGATGAGTCACCCAAGCCCTATGCTTTCCAATACGGTGTTGCTGATGACTACTCCGGAACCAAGTTCTCTGCTGAGGAAAACTCTGATGCCAAGACTGTCGCTGGATCCTACCAAGTTGCTCTTCCCGATGGTCGTATCCAAACTGTCACTTACACCGCTGATGACTATGCTGGATTCGTCGCTGATGTTAAATATGAAGGTGTCCCAACTTACCCCAAGTATGAACCTAAGCCTGCTTCCTACAAGCCAGCTCCTTACAAGCCTGCTCCCGTTTACCATCCTGCCCCTGCCCCATACCACGCCTAAGAAGGAACTTTTTGTTTGTGATATATTTATTTATTCATAATTTTTCAATTTTATGATTGAAATATATTTATTTATCAAGAAAAATTTGGAATTTGTTATTGTCTTACTAAGTGTTTTAATATAGTAATAACAACACGCTTTACAATGTTATTTTTATCTTTGACACTTTGATATGTCTGGTACTATTTTTGAAATACAGAATTATGAAGATACTATTATATACATATATTTCTGTCCTAGGCTACACTAAGTTTCGACAGGT
>NW_027295081.1:0-511 GCF_016086655.4 Lepeophtheirus salmonis | reverse complement strand
TAATCAATGATCTAATATATAAATCTTACTATATTTTAATTTTCTTTACTACATCCAATTCATTACCTTGAAATGTGTAGTTATATATTCATCAAAAATATTATATAGTCTGACTTTCTTAACTTCATACTCAAGTATGATTTTTTAAAGAATATTCAACACCTTTAAATGTATAGTTATATCTCTATAATAAGATTTGTATATACAGGTTGACAATACTTTATCAGCTATCCCATTATATTCTACAAACGTAAAAACATCAATTCTGGGAGAGGCTTCATTAACTAAAGGACTGTAAGTTTAATTCAATTTAATATATACAGGCATAATAATTTTTTTATAAATTTTGCTACCAGCTTCACTTCCAAAAGTGCAAAAAAATATTTAAACATTGATTATTGTTTTTTAAGTTTTGTAGGGTAAAAATGTATGAAATTTATGATTTTGTAAGTTGCAATCCCACATTTTGTGTTGTTTAGCCAATAAAATTTGAATTTGTGACCTATATTCC
>NW_027295080.1:0-2272 GCF_016086655.4 Lepeophtheirus salmonis | reverse complement strand
TCTTATTAATTATTTTCTATCTAAATAAAGATAATAAAAATATTACTTTTTTGCAATGTTTTTAGTGTAAGAAACATAGCCCAAGAAAAAAAAAATAATATAATTTAAAAAATGTTAAAAATTAACACAATATCAGGATGTATATAAAGCACTAATGATGTATAAAATTAAAGTTCTAAAAACATTTATTAGTAATTAAGGATACAAGAATTTCATTTCATAAAACATAATTTAAATTATTATTGTAGTAATAAATTATTTGCTTACAATTTCCTTTAGCATGATTATATAAAAGTTATTGAAACTGAAAGGATTAAAATAATCGTGAAACAGGGTATTTCCGATGCTAAGATGCATAAATATTTATCGTTAAACACATATTAACCCTATAAGTCTTGTAATATCTCCTTTTTTTAAATATTTTTTTAATAATATAGACTATTTTCTGAAGGTTTGCCCTTGGGCAACATTATAAAAGAAATGATTTTACGTTCCTCCAATCACAACCCAGTATATATTTATATACCAATACTTTTTGATGAAAATCGTGTGAATTTGGAGATGTTAAATAAGAAAAGGAAAACCAATATGCTAACCCTGACAATTTCAATAATTTTTTTTGGAGGAGAACAGCTGAGCTGTCATGACTTTTAATTAAATCATCAGCAAGCAGCTGTCAAGAGGTGAGAGAAGGAAATACACAAGAAATAAGTCGAATGTTATTTGAATGTCGTTCCTCAATTCTACTACGAGTCCAACAAGGACTTACAATTATAACTCCGCAAGAAGTCCTCGAATGTTCAATCAGGGTTGGAATTTAATTGAATGTATTATAACAGGATATTCAACACTTAGGAGTTGAATAAAAATGATAATAGCTAGTTAAAAGGAAATTTATTCTTTAGATTACTAACTTCAAAAAACGGGATAGATAAAAAATACATCAGATTTACATCTTGACAGAAACTGCCATACAAACCACTCAATCATTTATGAGGGAGAAATGTTTCTTTTAAACAAATTGGCTCATCAAAAATATGGTGAAACTATGGGTTTTTTTGAATAATTAAAAATTAGTCCTATGAGAGTTATTATATATAAAAAAAAGTTCATTTTCTAAAGATAAAAGTTCATAAAAATGTTACGACAAATAATTTAAAAAAAATCTCCTTTTTTCCAAAAACTCAAAAGTCTCCCATTTTGAACTAAACTATAATGATAAAAAATAATTCTAAATTACAAAAAATCAGCCAGCTCCCATAATTATTTTAGTAGGCATTATTAAATTCAATTTAATTGAAAGTGTGTCTTTTGAACTTTTTTCATATATGAATGGAATCGATTTGGAACAACTCTATTCCACTCATCGGTTATCCCAAAACTCCTTAATTTTGGATTTAAAAAAAAAAAAAAAAAAAAAAATTCCAATTTTAATCAGTTTTAAACATCATTTTTGTACTAATAAAAATTCAAACGATATATATAATTAGAAACAAAATTGCTAATTCTTACCTTAATTTAACTTTTTTTTTAAAAATCTACTGTACTTTTAAGCCCACAAAGTTGTACTCAATTTCTGAAACTATTCTTAATTATGATTTCTGTTATATTAAAAAAAAAAACCACACAAAAACAATGAAAAACAAACTAAAAGCTAAGACTTTTTATAGAAAACCAAGAGTTACATAAAGTTTTGGTTTTAATATCGTTTTGAGAAACCGACCAACTTTAATTTGAGATATTTTGTTAAGAAATATGTGGAGCCCCAGAAAAAGACATTTATTGTCAAATTAAATAGAAATTTTACAAACTTTATTGAGAAAATGTAAACATATTGTTATTTTGAGAAAAAAATAGATAATGGTTGTAAAATATGACAGCTTTTCAGACATAAAACTTAAAAAATACATTTACATTATATTTTATATAAGTTAGGAATATGTATTTTTGTAAAATAAATTTATTCATAAATATTTCATAACCATTAGGGATATTCCTTTTGTAGAAACAGATTGAAGCTTTCTTATAAGAAATGGTGGATATATAGGGTAGGTTATGCATCGTCGGACGTTTCAAATTGTCGGACACTTAACGGTTAAGTCGGAACAATTATTTAGTACTTGAAACAAGAATATCAATTTTATGGTGTGTGATAATTTGAAGTTATTTCCCCATCATTTTGTTATATTAGAACAAAATTTCTATGTTCGAGTTCAATAGGAGTTTTGACAATAGTATTCTATTTATTTGCTGGATTTTCGTCATATTATTC
>NW_027295079.1:0-3102 GCF_016086655.4 Lepeophtheirus salmonis | reverse complement strand
GTATGCTACGGTAATGTGAAACTCTAGTATACATGCCAAAATTATCCCCTTCTTTTGGCTGAAAAAATTAATTACTGGGAGAAGTCAAAGTGGGCATCCTATAGCCCCTATGATAATCCTCTTTGTTATTTCTTTAATTGCATGTTAATATGAAGGCAAGAAGAAAACGTAAAGGGATGTGTAGATTCAATAAGGATAACTGTTGGTCAGAGTGTTAGGTAAATACATACCATACAAAATTCATATCTGGTTATTTAATTCCCATTTTGAATAGGATTATTTCATGACATCATCCAGTTTTATATTTCTAACCCCCATGGGGGTACATAAATGGGCCAAATGAAGCAGAGACAAAGAAAAGGTTCTGATTATAAATCAGGTGTATTTTGATGTAAATCTACTGTTTCGCTTTCTTGGAATTGTTAACCTAAAAAAAATAAATTTTATTTTCCTCATATGTTGTTATTATTTACTCTTTCAGTAATGAACTGATTTTCCTAATAAATTCAATTATATTCAAAACCTGATTGAACATTATTGTGTGGTCATAAAAGACAGAGAGTAACCTTGGGAATTTGTTGCAGAGTTATAAGTGTCAATTCTTGTTGAACTCAGATTAGAAGTGAGGATCGACATTCAGTCATCTTTGCCCATGTCCTTTTTTATTTGCTTTTAACTACCCTGCATTGTTACAGGTACTTGTAGCTGATCTAATGATACGTTATGAGAGCTAAGCTGCTCTCCACCAAAACATTATTTCAATTGACAGGGTTACTATGTTGATTTTCGTTGTTTTTTTTAAACAATCCCCAAATGCATGAAGAAGTCTACACAGGTTGGTTATCTTACTTCAACTAACTTTATTACAGTCCTTCTATGAGACATATTATTGGTATAAACAAGAAGAGCTCTAAGAGCTCCTTCAGTGCTCCCCCTAGATTCTACGCCAAGCTAAAATCAATCAATCAATTAAAAACATTAATAAATGAGAACACGAAAATAAAAAGTTGATAAATCAGAGTATTCAAATAAAAACATAAAATGAAAAAATTGATATAAAAGCGTAAAATGAATGATAAAACCCATGGTGGAAAATCTAAAATAAGTTTTTAAAAGCAGGGAGAATGTCCTGAACACCAAAAGCAGGCTTCAAACGGTCGACCGATACAATGTCGTACCGATGACCCAGGTCTATTTTGAAAGTCCTGTCGGATGTAGAAAAATACTTTGAATGGATCAATATGAGATAAATCTGGCTTGATCAGCTTGTTTTTAATATACACGTGACTCGCCTTTTTGAACGCATTCAGACAAGTATGTACTTGGCTGAATGGTTGAGAAATAATTCTCAGCGGAATATGCTTCATATTTCTCACATTGTTGAAAAGGTCCCTGTCCTTCGGACAAGGACATTGGTAAGTGGGGAGCTGATCCCAACAAATGGTAGATTGGCAAAAATGAGGTTCCTGGTCAAGATGGGATGGATGCCCTAATCCTCATGAGCGCAAACGGAAGCGCCTTAAACCACGACTCGCCCTTCTGGTCCATCCTTGCAGCCAAGGCTACCTTAAGAGTTCTATGGAATCTTTCCAGTATTCCATTCGTATCCGGATGATAAGCCGTATCGAACAAACTGTTTGATCCGAAAACATGTCCCAGTCTTTTCCAAAGTCCTCCAGTAAATTGAGCTCCTCTGTGAACAGAAACCGGCACGCCGAAAAGAAAGACTGTACAAGGGTATCAGCCTTAGTATCACATATAGGAATGACTTCAGTCCATCTTGTGGCCCTATCCATAACTGTTGAAAGATACCTCTAACCAATTGACGGAGGTAAGGGACCATCAATAACTATGTGAAGTGTACAAAATCTTGAAGGATCTGTAGAAAACAGAGCAGGACCAGAAGGGATTGGGTGTGTTACTACTTTATTTTTCTGACAAGATAAACACTCCATGGTACATTTTTTGACCGTTTCTCTCAAATAAGGCCATGAAAATGACTTGGACACCTCACACAAAGTAGCTTTAAAATCGGGGTGTGAAAGACCGTGAACTAAATAAAACATTTTTTACCCAACTTGTTTGACGACACTATAGCTATGATATTTCTAACCGTCCAAAAACCGACCAGAACACTATTTCCAAACTTCTTAGTGACAAAAGACCTTGCTTTATAATCCAGGTTACATGGGTCGTTTGAAAACTGGTCCTGTAACACCTCTTCAAGGAGGGGAACCATTTCAGATCTGACTGGAGCTATCAGTCTCGACTAGGTGTCAGCCACAACGTTCTCTTTCCCTGATTTGTGTTAATCTGACTATGAAACTCAAATAAAAAGGAGAAACATCAAAACTGTCTTACCGTCTACGAGGGGTTCCTCGATTCCAATACCGAACTCAAGGGCTTGTGGTCGGAAAATATTGTAAACTCAATCCCTTCCAGTGACCAGCGGAAATATGCCAGGGCCTTCTTGATTGCGAGCAGCTCTCTATCAAATGCCAAGTACTTTTGATGAGCAGGAGTCAACGATTTGGATCAAAAAGCCAATGGTGTCCATCTCAATCAACGACACGTCTGTTGTAAGTGTCAAGGGGGCGCTGTCCTCTCGGAAGCCCTAGAGAGTCCGTTCAGAAGGAGTCTTTTTAATTTTTGAAAGGCTTCCTGCAGTTTTTCTTCCCATTCCAACTTGGATACTTTCCCTATAGGGGATGCATGGTTCCTGTGTAGTTTAAGAGCCCCGGTATGAACCTTACATAATATTAAACCATCCCAAAAAAGACCTGAAGTTCTTTAGGAGACTTAAGGTGAGCTAAGATTCGAATAGCCTCGGTTCTACTTGAAAGACGTTTAATTCTCTCTGCTAAGACATGGTGTTCCAGGAAATCTAAAGAATGTACTGCCTATTTAAATTTATACGGAGACCTGCTTTTGGAGCTTCGACTGCACTTTAAAGAGTAATCCTCGATGTTCCTCTCTGGACCTGGATGCGATAAGTGCGAGAAGTATATTGTCTAAATAAGCAAAAACTCCCGTCACATTTCTAAATAAGAACCTTTGGAAATACTGTGCTGCATTTTTTAGCCCAAAAGACATGCGAGTATA
>NW_027295078.1:0-505 GCF_016086655.4 Lepeophtheirus salmonis | reverse complement strand
ACATATCCGGCATCAAGAAGGGTCTTGCCGCCAGGTGGAAGGCAGCTTACTGTTATTGTGCCGCCCTGCTACGCCCATCTCCTCAATCGCAGTCAAGGATCTTTCTCAGATATAACCCTGTTGAGAAATACAATGGGGACAGTACAAATTTTATACAACTTCATTGAAGGGGTCGCAAAAGGTCAGCAATCTACAAGTCGGTGAACAATCTGGAAACTTGCTGAGTTGAAGTCGTCTGAGATGAAATCAGTATTTGACCAGGAGGACTCAATTGATTTGGAATTCAAGGAGGCGAAGATTCCAAGGAGAGCTCAAAGTGGAAAGGAACAACTGAATCCTACTTCCGTGAAACACATTTCGATGTTGCAATCAATAAGATTGTATTAGAGCTTGAGAGCAGATTTGCCACCGACGATACAAACATGACAATGGATCTCATTGCAATCGACTATGACAGTGAAGTGGAGACCTGTGTCATTGAGCGTGTTGTCAAGAAGACTACTTT
>NW_027295077.1:0-238 GCF_016086655.4 Lepeophtheirus salmonis | reverse complement strand
AAAACAACACTATCATTATCGAGCATTGATATTTCCGGATCTCACTCAAAGTTTTGCATTCTGCATTGAGTTCGGCAAGGAGATTTGCTTTCGCCATCTATCTTTCTAATCGCAATGAAAGGATTAAACGAGATTATCAACTCCAAATCCAGTCTTGAAGGTCTGAAAATAAATATAAAGTCACTGAAGTGTTTATTATACGTGGATGATGTTTCCTTACTTCTAACAGGAATACAAG
>NW_027295076.1:0-2183 GCF_016086655.4 Lepeophtheirus salmonis | reverse complement strand
CATCGTTAGAATCTTAGTAAAGATAACTAATTATACATCGAATTATCAGGATCTTTTTCGACAACGACAACAAATTCATATTATAATTATTAATTTATAGAAGTACTTTTATTCATTTTTCAAATTTTTCAATCATTTTGATAAGTGAAAATGTTATTTCCGCTCCCTCCCAGGCCCGTGCAACACCAGGTAATCCTTTGATAGTATATATATATATTATTTTTTTCGGCAAAGTGTCTTTTCAGCAAAATTGTGAGTTGAGAATTTATCAAGGTGATGGATGATATATACTGATATGATATGGCGGGTCAAAGGATCTCGACTTTGAGGGCGGGATCCCTTGAACAAGTGCTTCACTCGGTGGATTTCATCTTTTTTAATGCATGTATCGTTCATTGTGCAGGTGCCTCTTCATATCAAGGTCTGAGGTAGACAAATCTAATCTTGTTAATCATTGCCTCTATACATAAATTTATTCAGATATTCCACGAAATAATCTTATACTTCCACCCAAAAGACCAAGGAGTTCCATAAACGAAAGAATAATCAACTACGTTATCAGTGGGGAGTAGAGAGAGTCCTCATCCTCCATCAATAGCTTCTTCTTTGGAATTCTTGAAAGTCAACTTTACTTCGTCTCCTAATCTAAGAAAACTATTTCATTAAGAAGATTCCTTCAGTTTCCTTGATCTATATAACGCAGAAATCACTCACCTCTATCCCAAAGAATAAAGTTGATTTTGTAATATACGGATTTGTGGTATAGCTTCGGCACTAAAAGCTCACGCATGATTTTTAATTACTACTGAGTCATTTTTTTAATTGGAAAACAAGTGCAAGATGATTATAGAATCGTAAAGATAATATGCTTGTCTTTTCTCGATATTTTGGCCAGACAAGCATATTCTATTTTGTTATTAAATATAAATAGTTATTTGAAGCTGTTAGTGATTATGTGTTTTACGAAATATATAACAAACTTTAACTTCTGTAGACTTATATTCAAATATCATCTGAATGTCATTGTAATTCCCAAGCTTATTAAGTCGGGAATCTTTTTCTAAATAGCCAAATTTTTGGAATAATATTATTACAATGATCTTAAATCTCCACACAAATAAATACATTATTTAGTGTGTGCCATATGAGCTAATTTTAAGGTATTTGTCTGAAAATAATAGCTTAAATATAGCAAAATAATAATACAATTATCTTAGTATGGATTAATTAATACAAAAATGAGAAAATCAATGATATTCTTCTAATTTTACATTACCTATTTATGATTTCCCCGTTATTTTATTTTTTTATCTTATTGATTAGTTCAGTTTTATTTTGGGCATGCAAATGCTATTTTGTTTTTGTGATTGTTGACAGGCGTGTAGAAATTTCAAAATAATTCTATTACTAGTCGTAGAACTATTATTAATGTGTTTCACAAACTATTGCAAGCAATATGATAATTGTGATGCTCAAGAAAATTTGATTTCCTGAGTATTATTACAATTTTTACTATAATTAAATATACTCTTTCTGGAGAGATAAGTCAACATCACAAGGCAACAGAGGAATATTTAATGCATCATTTTTAGTTTTGTTAGGTAAGATAAACTCTATATCAACATAAATAACAAATTAAGATCGAGATATAAGTTAATTTTTTCGCATGAGCGTTTCATGTCAAGAAAAAATAATATTCACTTATGTTTAATTTATAATTAATTTCTTTGATATAATGATTTTTTTTTCATTATCAAACTATACCTAATATTGAAATAATGAGATATATCACCTATGTAAAGAAAATTGAAAAATATTCACAAATGACTAGATGCAGTTGTTCAAAGTTACAACTACAAATCAGTAATAGCTGCTGTCTACCGTATAATATTCATATAAGTAGATAGATGTTCACCTATTTTTTTATTTTTCATACTTATAAGGGTATAGTATGAAAATAGGATCTAAGTCTCTCTTTACATAGTCCCAGATCCAATTTACACATTCTTCGACTCACAATTATTTCAAATGAAAATTATCTGTTGACTTGTGTTATTTATTAGACGTAGAATTAACACTAAACTTGATTTCCCTATTGCTCATGATCTAGCTATAAATCACCTTTTAAGTGTCACTATGTTGATTTGCTTTAGTTTTCTGATAAGATAATTAATGAGCTCTTC
>NW_027295075.1:0-511 GCF_016086655.4 Lepeophtheirus salmonis | reverse complement strand
CCGAATGTATTGCTTGAAAACATGAACGCAAAATGGACGAATGATATAACTGTTTCTCTGGTTCGAGATGTTTTTAAAGGAATTGTATCCCCATTTGTGTGAAACTGTGCTATTCAGCATCTAATTCTATCCAAACCTGGACCAATATTGACAGTTGGATTTGCAGATGATATAACTGTGATAATGACAGGAATAAATTTGTCAACTATAGGTTGTATCATACAAAAACGGGTGAATGAAATGAGCAGATCTGGGGAAGAAATTGGTCTTAGGTTTAGTGAGAATAAAACGGATGCAATGTTATGTACTTGGTCTCAAAAAGTGAATACCCCATTATTACATATGAACAGAACAATTATAGAATGGGTAAGCCAGTACAAGTATCTTGGTTTTGTTATCGATAGAAGATTGAATTGAAAAGCGCATTTATATTATGATATTATTATATTGTAAAAATAAGTAATACCTAAATAAATAAGCTCAAAAAAGAGAGGCCAAGTTTGTTCTTCTC
>NW_027295074.1:0-887 GCF_016086655.4 Lepeophtheirus salmonis | reverse complement strand
ATCGGTGTGTGTGTGTGTGTGTCCTGGTTGTGTGTGTGTGTGTGTGTGTGTGTGTGTGGATGTGTGTGTGTGTGTGTGTGTGTGTGTGTGTGTGTGTGTGTGTGTGTGTGTGTGTGTGTGTGTGTGTGTGTGTGTGTGTGTGTGTGTGTGTGTGTGTGTGTGTGTGTGTGTGTGTGTGTGTGTGTGTGTGTGTGGTGTCGTGTGTGTGTGTGTGTGTGTGTGTGTGTGTGTGTGTGTGTGTGTGTGTGTGTGTGTGTGTGTGTGTGTGTGTGTGTGTGTGTGTGTGTGTGTGTGTGTGTGTGTGTGTGTGTGTGTGTGTGTGTGTGTGTGTGTGTGTGTGTGTGTGTGTGTGTGTCGGTGTGTGTGTGTGTGTGGTGTGGTGTGTGTGTGTGTGTGTGTGTGTGTGTGTGTGTGTGTGTGTGTGTGTGTGTGTGTGTGTGTGTGTGTGGTGCAGGTGTGTGTGTGTGTGTGTGTAATTGGGGTTAAGGTGTGTGTGTGTGTGTGTGTGTGTGTGTGTGTGTGTGTGTGTGTGTGTGTGTGTGTGTGTGTGTGTGTGTGTGTGTGTGTGTGTGTGTGTGTGTGTGTGTGTGTGTGTGTGTGTGTGTGTGTGTGTGTGTGTGTGTGTGTGTGTGTGTGTGTGTGTGTGTGTGTGTGTGTGTGTGTGTGTGTGTGTGTGTGTGTGTGTGTGTGTGTGTGTGTGTGTGTGTGTGTGTGTGTGTGTGTGTGTGTGTGTGTGTGTGTGTGTGTGTGTCGTGTGTGTGTGTGTGTGTGTGTGTGTGTGTGTGTGTGTGTGTGTGTGTGTGTGTGTGTGTGTGTGTGTGTGTGTGTGTGTGTGTGTGGTGTGTGTGTGTGTGTGTGTGTGTGTGTGTGTGTGTGTGGATGTGTGT
>NW_027295073.1:0-1576 GCF_016086655.4 Lepeophtheirus salmonis | reverse complement strand
TGTATTGTTCACGCAACCTTTTATATTAGTATGATTTATCCCCGAAATATCCACATTATGGATCTGGATGAAGTTTAAAGTAGTTCCAATTTATCGTGGACACCCTGTAGCTCTCTGGGCGGTCTAGTGTGAAATCCTGAGCTCTGTAATATGGGCCTCATGGATTTTGGGCAGATTCTTGGGGCTGTTATCTTCAACTCCTCCGGATTCAGTTTGGCATTTTTGATAGAGCTCATCTTTCTCTCCAACTTTTTGTACTTGCTGACGGCTTAGACGGTGGTCCTGGAGACGCCCAACTGCTTTGAGTGCGGGAATGACAATTCATCATTCACGTTCAAGTGTCCTTTTTTCTACTTGTACTGAACATAGAGAGCACTTTTTTGTTTGTATTGTTACTAATTGATTATATTTTCATTTATCGAAATATAAATTAATTTCAGTCACTCAATCTTAATTAATTATTGGGTTAGTAAGTGTTCATATTTCAATGGACCACCTGAATAATTCGAATGGAGTGTATATTTATATGAGGAGGCTGAAACTACTAAGTGAACGTGTTGTGTTCACTCCATTTTACATAGCCCTTGAGTGCCTTCTCAACTAATCAATTAAGAAGGAAATTGATATCCACTTTAAGTCTAACCTCTCAAAGATGATAGTAATAAGAAAAATCCAAGGCCTTGATGAAGAGGTAAATAAAAATGTTTTAGACTGCTGGTACACCATAATGAAAAACCCTTATACCAACTCGAGTCAAAAATAGCTTAGATACAGACTCACTACCTCCAGCTTCTATACAAAAATGCCAAAAAGAACGAAGAAGAGAGGGCATCCTCCTTTTGTGGCAAAGAGCAGGAGACCTCCCTTCATATATTTTATGAGTGTGATAAGACAACTCCATTGAGAAGTAAAGTCGAGAAATTCTCCTAAAGGAGTTTAGTTTAACTCTAACAAGGGCAGACTGAATGGTTGCTATATCATCTGGAGGTCTCCATTCCTTAAAAGCAGACTCCATCCACACCAAAGCCATCTACATGATGTATGCAGCAAGGTGCAAAGGTCCAACCCTCCCACAAGTATGACGGTGTCATCAGGAGAAACGTAGACCTTTATCGGGAGCTGTAGGAGGTTTAAATGTTTATATACCAAGATACTATATTATAAAGGTGTGTTGCTCACAACTTTTATAATTTGACAGAAGTAAGTATTCCATTTTAATGACAACACATATGTGAGAAAAAGGGTAGCCTGTACTTGTATTTTGCTCTAAGTTTACAAGGAATCTAACTCAAAATGTAAGATTTTCTACTTGCAAACAGAGCTTGGTACTATGTATATAAAGGGGGAATTACATTTTATTTTCATACTATACCCTTGTAGATATAAAAAAAAAATAAAATAGGTAAACATCTATCTACGTTTATGAATATAATAAGGTAGACACCTATTGCTATTAGTTGCTTTGTAGTTTGAAGTTTGAACAACTGCATCTAATCTTTTGTGAATATTTTCAATTTTGGTTAGATAGGGGATATACCCCATTATCTTAATATTAGGTATAGTTTTATAATAAAAA
>NW_027295072.1:0-2590 GCF_016086655.4 Lepeophtheirus salmonis | reverse complement strand
AACAAAGTCGTTTAACATGAATGACAAGGTCTTAGTACGTCGGATCTTAGAAAATCCAGTCAAACTCCGACATTGGAGCGTTTTGTTTAATATCTCAAGAGAAGGTTAATAAATTTACTTACAAAGAAAAGCTTAAGCGTTATAAAAAATTACTTACTATCATCATCAGAAAAATGGCTAATGTATATAATACTATCTCGTACTCTAGAAGTAAAGGCAAAGCGTTTTTACGAAGATAAATGAATATGTGGCTCTGGTCACGCCAAGGACGAGACGAGTGATTATTTTCTAGTTAAATGCGAAACGATTCTTCCAATTTATAACGCCATCAGTTACACACTTTTGAATCGGTTTTCAGTACTCCTGGGAATGAATGAGAGATAAAAAAGAAAAGATTGTGTTTTCCATGTATGATATCAAGTAATGGTTCATCACTAGGTATGGGCATATCGTAGAACACGAGGAGAAGACAAGAGCAAGATTTATATTTTGTCTACATTTTTCTCATCAATTGTGAACATAAGGTCTCTTACAAAAAAGAGAAAGACTTGAAAATTATGATAAATAAAACTGGGTGCCCACCAATAGATAAAAATCAAAATAAGGACCAAAAAAAATCATTCCAGCTGGTTTTTTTATTGTGTATTAATGTTTGATTATAAAGGGTGGTTCATCCAAATGTTTGCAAGCCCAGAAAAAAAAGTAAAACGCTGATGTTACTTTATCTCTTAACCGATTACATTAAAATTTTCAAAAAGATTAACATTATAACATAAATTTGACATTCAATAAATAAAATTGCCGTTAGTACGGACTACACGTTCACAACGTTCCCGGAAACGTCCCACTACATTCTTGAACGTGCTACTGGTTAAAGTCTGGAATGCCCTCCTTATTTCAGCTCTCATGGATCTTGTGGTACTGTAGGGACCTTCATTGAAAGCCCATCCAACATTGTCATATCATGTTTATTCTTGAGTTAAATTTATAATATACAATAATTGAAAAATATATTTGCTTCCAAATAAGATCATTTATCCTACAAATATATAGCTAGGCTTTTAATTAAACATAAATACAGTAGATTCAATTAATGGTTACCTTGTTATCTTGATCACAATTACAAAAATTATTTTTTCTAATCATATAAAAATTAAATAAAATGAAGCTAATACTTGTTTCATACTATTTTTGGTTTAACTGTATGTCAGAGATAAAGTTAAAGAATACACCTTTCATCACAATTAAAAAAAAAAAAGCTTTAAAAAAGTCAATTTCAATTGACCTTTTCAAGATAACATTTAATTTTCTTATTAAATATTTAGTCAATGCAAGGTTGAGTGAGCAAAAGCTCAAAATTAAATATAAGTTGACTTATTCTATGATGAATACTAATCAAATACATTGGATATGAAGTATATTAAAAATTGAGTCAATTTTGAGAATATATATTACCTATTACAATTAGTCAAATAATCGACTTAATTATACTTAATTTCGAAACATTTTTCCATAAACTGCATGATAAAAAAGATAAGTCAACGACCATTTATCTCATTAAGTTAACAAATTTGTTTCGTTATTTTGTTATAAGCTTTAGTACTATGTAATGGGAAAGGGCATGCCCATATTTCTACATTGAAAACGTTCTTTTAGTAGATACTGTATCATTTATAATACGGAAAAAACTTAACTATGGATAAATATGGTCACCCAACTAGTATGTATAAGTAAACTTGTAATTTTTGAGCGATTTTTTTGGCCAAAATGAGCAAAAAAAGAGTGGTAAATTTTTGAAAAATGAACACCCAAAATATAATTTATTCATAAATGTTGTTATATGATCAGGTTTTTAAAAAGATTTTTAATCTTTGCCTTCGACCAGTATTTGTAGTTTTGAACATACTAAAAAACGTCTTGATTAGTACAGGGACTCAAGAGATGGATTTAGAAAAATATCAATAAATTTATATTTTCAAGAATAGGTAAAGAAAAATGTCGACAAAACAAATAAGCAAGGTTTTTGCAAAACTTTTTCCACTCAATTTGGCAACCTTCATTATCAATCACAGCCTTTACACGTCGCCTGAGGCCATGCAGGAGTTGAACACAAACTCCTCTCACAAATTATCCCATGTGGAGGACTTCAACAAGTCCACATTTGAGTGGGAGACCCTATTGGTTTCCCTCTCCAAAGTGCCCCATATAAAAAAGTCTAGTTGATTCAAAGCTGGCGAGGAAGGGGTCATATCTCTTTGGATCATAATCGAGCCATGTTATCTGCGCATAATTTATCTTGTTTTACTGCCCTACCTTGTACTTGAAGGAAATTTGAAGTTGGCGAGATCTTCAGGAGTATTGATAGATGGAGGCATCTCATCATCCCCACCACTGATTTTACATCCAACTTTTTGCATAAATGGAAGATCAAGATTTGGCAATTTGAGGCTAAAAGTATTTCTCGTTTGCGGCAAGATTCAATGGGGATTATTCAACAGTCAATTTCGATGCAAATTTATCTTTCTTCTAATTGGCTGTTTGTCGGCTTCCTCACATATCCGATCATGTAATCATAACCGTGATTTCAGTA
>NW_027295071.1:0-508 GCF_016086655.4 Lepeophtheirus salmonis | reverse complement strand
TTTATCCAACACTACCCTCCTATTAATTTTAAAACAAAAGTACCAAAAAAAAAACAAATAAGATATTGGCAAAAATTTCTCCTTTTCATAAGTAATTTTATCTTTCTCGTCTATTTTGTACTACTCTGCTGACCATAGCAGTAGCAGGTTTACCCTGTGTGTCGTTGTCCCACCTGTTAAAAAGTATTCAGTACAACAGGGTAAT
This sequence comes from Lepeophtheirus salmonis, assembly GCF_016086655.4. Classification (NCBI taxonomy): domain Eukaryota; kingdom Metazoa; phylum Arthropoda; class Copepoda; order Siphonostomatoida; family Caligidae; genus Lepeophtheirus; species Lepeophtheirus salmonis. The sequence continues at coordinate 303 of NW_027295071.1, read as the reverse complement.
TTTACCAGCAGGCAGAAATGAAAAAAGATAAAAATTGCAGGAGTTTTAGTTGAACTAATAGCAGATATTAACTGTTAAAAACGAATGCAAGTTTGCCTGTTAATATAGAGGGTTTTCACAGACACCATAGCAGTCCATCAGACTTTTACTGCAAACAATGAATTCCTGCGGCGTAGCAGGGCATTAAAAATTGCAGACCTGTATTTCTGTCAGTTATTTTAAACTGCATCCGCACAGGTCAATCCTGTGTTTCTTACCGAATTTGGTTCTCTGAAGGACATCCAGTTTTTTACTGATGAAGGA
>NW_027295070.1:0-667 GCF_016086655.4 Lepeophtheirus salmonis | reverse complement strand
TAGCTCTAGCTTCAATCAAAAGGAAGTTCTGACTAATTTATCATCGGATTTCACGTCTTTTTTTCGTAGTGTTAAATCTGCTAATGTAATAATCTACTCCAAAATCTGGTATCTAATAAAATATGATATTTCAATAAAACAACACAACTTTCTTAAACATCAAGAAAAGGGAATGAAATTTTCATGAATACAGTATTATTGAAAAGATGATATTTTTAAATACCTACAATTGAATTGTATAATATGAAATTTGAGTAAATTCTTCCCACGCTCTCCAGACAATTAATGACAGTTATTGAAAAGAAGGAAAGGTTAAAAATTAAGACAAAATACTTTCATATTGCGTAGAAATAAAGATTGAAGGTATTAATGTCGGCTAAAAATAAGTAAACTTCGCAAAAACAGTTTTTTTAAAAACTTTTTTAAATCATAGAAAAATAATTGTTGTATAATGCGTGATATTTTTAGTTTGATCCATTGTGCCTAATCCATAATTTTAAGGACCATCTTTAGATAACTTATTTTTTAGCAAATGGTGCAATAAAATGAAGCAACGGATTGAAAAAAAAAGACTAGGTTAAAGATTTAAAATTTAACTACATTAAATATAATTGACATTAAATTGATTCTCTCAATTAAAGTAATAAACATCCAGCATTTCAACGGG
>NW_027295069.1:0-1865 GCF_016086655.4 Lepeophtheirus salmonis | reverse complement strand
ACACTTCGTAGAACCAGTTCCCAATGGTGGAAGAAGGAGATGCTCTTTGGAAAATTGTAACTCACGTTGACGATCACAATGCTGTAAATGCCTTGTGGGATTATGGATTCAATGTTTTAAAAAGATTTATACTCGGTAATAGTTTCAGATAATAAATAGAATTTCAAAAATATAAATTAGATGTTTCCATTCTTTGCTATTACCCCTTAACTCCTTAAATACGGTGAAGTAATGTCATGCATATCCAAAATAAATAGGTTAATTATATCTAATTTTAAATATATGTGTTTCAACATCACAAAAGTCAAAAATAATCATCCCAAATCTACTCAAATAGTATCCAGGGCATATTTATAATAGAAAGTTTCAAAATACTGACTTATATGCATATCATTTTGATGATAACTTATACTTAGTAAGCTCATTGAATTTTGTAAATTATGTAATGTATTAGTGTTTTCTTCCACCTTGTCCTCTTCTCTTATTTCCTTGTAATATACATGTGTCTTTACCTCATTTTAAGTATAAATAGTCATTATTTTATGTATGTAGCAGAGTAGGTTTTTGTAATTATAGTAATATAGATGTTCCTATAAACAGACCTTTGTATTATTCCCCACGCCTTTTCTTCCTCACTTCTCTCGGTCGTCCTGGATTGGCGACGAGGATGGGATCAGGATCACGTGGCTGTGGGATTGTGTTGTGTCTTGACGAGGGAGAGACACACACTTATTTATAGTTGGAGAGATCCAGGATGACTGAGAGACATGAGGAGAAGAAATCACGTGGAGGAATATAACACTTATTTATAAGATCATGTGTATTCTTTATAATACAAAACCATACTCTAATTAATTACACAATACAGGGCCTTCAGCTATAATACGTAAAACACAGTACTTATAATACATAGACGAATATACAAGAAGTTAAGAACATGTAAGGAAATATTAAATACATAACAGATTGTCGGCGAAGCTAGCCCTGCTCGAGTTGGGTAGCCCTTTTTCGTCCCCAGGGAGAACATTCGTTCGTCTACGGAAGGCGGAACAATACGGGCTGTGCCTCAGTTTGGGCCTTGTTGAGGAAGGAAGAGAACCATGGTGAAGTGAAGTGTGTCTCCTGTGGATTTCATCCTATGAAGTTCTGGTTCTCCGTTGTTCTTACTCGTTCACCTTATTGGGTTATGGATGTGCAATGGTTTTCTCCTCTGGATCATCCAGAGTTGATGAGGGTACATCAAGTGAAATCGATATGTCTCCCCAGGGACAAGCATGGTGCTCGTGTCCCTAAAACCTCTATAAGGGTGAACGATATGTCTCCCAGGAACGGGCAGTGTGCTCGCGTTCCTAAACCTTTTATGAGGAATAGTGTTCTCCTTTTCTCCGGTGCTCGTGCTGAGAGAGCGGATCAATAAGATTCTATTCATGGAGCGGAACCTGTATAAGTACCAGCATGGATTTGGTGCCGGGGTAGTGTAATGTATTATTATAGTTTTCTTCCCTCTTGTGCTCTTCTATTATTTTCTTGTATATACATATATGTGTAAAGTACAGTATTTTACCTCGTTTTAAGTATAAATAGTCGTGTATTTTATGTATGTAGTAGAGTAGGTTTTTGTAATTATATAATATAGACGTTCCTATAAACAGACCTTTGTATTATTCCTCCACGCCTTTTCTTCTCTCACTTCTCTCGGTCGTCCTGGATCTCTCTACCTTTAAATAGTTTATTCTCCTCAGCCTCGTCAAGACACAACAAATTATAAGATTATAATACTTGGCGTAGTTGAAATTTTGTCTCAACATCACATGGTATTTTCAACTATTCCATTTTTACATCTAATTTCACTGGATTATTAATTA
>NW_027295068.1:0-1351 GCF_016086655.4 Lepeophtheirus salmonis | reverse complement strand
TAGTAGTCCTATAGTAGGTAGTAGTCCTATAGTAGGTAGTAGTCCTATAGTAGGTAGTAGTCCTATAGTAGGTAGTAGTCCTATAGTAGGTAGTAGTCCTATAGTAGTCCTATAGTAGTAGTAGTCCTATAGTAGTCCTAGTAGTAGTAGTCCTATAGTAGTAGTCCTATAGTAGGTAGTAGTCCTATAGTAGTAGTAGTCCTATAGTAGGTAGTAGTCCTATAGTAGTAGTAGTCCTATAGTAGTAGTCCTATAGTAGGTAGTAGTCCTATAGTAGTCCTATAGTAGTAGTCCTATAGTAGGTAGTAGTCCTATAGTAGTCCTATAGTAGGTAGTAGTCCTATAGTAGGTAGTAGTCCTATAGTAGTCCTATAGTAGGTAGTAGTCCTATAGTAGTCCTATAGTAGTAGTAGTCATATAGTAGTCCTATAGTAGTCCTATAGTAGTAGTAGTCCTATAGTAGGTAGTAGTCCTATAGTAGTAGTCCTATAGTAGTCCTATAGTAGGTAGTAGTCCTATAGTAGGTAGTAGTCCTATAGTAGTCCTATAGTAGTAGTCCTATAGTAGGTAGTAGTCCTATAGTAGTCCTATAGTAGTAGTCCTATAGTAGTCCTATAGTAGTAGTAGTCCTATAGTAGGTAGTAGTCCTATAGTAGTCCTATAGTAGGTAGTAGTCCTATAGTCCTATAGTAGTAGTAGTCCTATAGTAGTAGTCCTATAGTAGTAGTAGTCCTATAGTAGGTAGTAGTCCTATAGTAGTCCTATAGTAGGTAGTAGTCCTAGTAGTCCTATAGTAGTATAGTAGTCCTAGTAGTAGTCCTATAGTAGTCCTATAGTAGTAGTAGTCCTAGTAGTCCTATAGTAGTAGTAGTCCTATAGTAGGTAGTAGTCCTATAGTAGTAGTCCTATAGTAGTCCTATAGTAGTAGTCCTATAGTAGTCCTATAGTAGGTAGTCCTATAGTCCTATAGTAGTAGTAGTCCTATAGTAGGTAGTAGTCCTATAGTAGTAGTAGTCCTATAGTAGGTAGTAGTCCTATAGTAGTAGTAGTAGTCCTATAGTAGTCCTATAGTAGTAGTAGTCCTATAGTAGTCCTATAGTAGGTAGTAGTCCTATAGTAGGTAGTAGTCCTATAGTAGTCCTATAGTAGGTAGTAGTCCTATAGTAGGTAGTAGTCCTATAGTAGTCCTATAGTAGTAGTAGTCCTATAGTAGGTAGTAGTCCTATAGTAGGTAGTAGTCCTATAGTAGTCCTATAGTAGGTAGTAGTCCTATAGTAGGTAGTAGTCCTATAGTCCCTATAGTAGTAGTAGTCCTATAGTAGTAGTCCTATAGTAGTAGTAGTCCTATAGT
>NW_027295067.1:0-531 GCF_016086655.4 Lepeophtheirus salmonis | reverse complement strand
AAAACGTATAAGTCAATTATACGTAGTATATCTTCATTAAACATTTTGCTAATAAATACTTTCGTTATACCCTCGATAATCACATCAGTATGTTAAACAATGATACCATATGTATTTTTCTGCCCCTTCTCCTTGCTCGCGTTTTTCTCTATAATATTATCAACTTTATGTATACTGTACAAGCCTGCTACTAACTTATGATCGGAATGCGGAACGGAACGAAAATAAGGACTGAATAATGAACGGTGAATAAATAAAAAATTGAAAGGATGTACTAATCTCATATTTTACTAAAAACGTATAAATTATATATCATTTGGGAAAACGTGAAAGTGAACGAATTCAAGGGACCAAAGTTCGGAGCATACTCAAGAATCGTACTCAAATTAAGAATCTATAATTATTGATTCTTCAATTGAATTAGTGTCAAAATAATCTCCGAAATTTATTATTAATATTTTGAAAGGCCTAATTTAATTATATTATTTAAGTTAGTGTCATTATCAAGAGGCTTTTTTGAGTTACAACGTC
>NW_027295066.1:0-924 GCF_016086655.4 Lepeophtheirus salmonis | reverse complement strand
AATTTCCATGTTAAAATGAGAAAGCGATCTACTTTTTTAGAGCTATCAATGGATTTACCATTTATATAAACAATAATAATTGTATATGAACACTCATATGATATTACTAAAATAACAATATATAATTTTTTACAAGGGCTACCAGTATCTAATAAATTGGTTAAGCGGATTTCCATTTATTAAGAATTTCCACGTTCTATGTTGTAAAGTTAAGCAAAAAAGTATTTATTTCATTCTCTTTGAGCTTTCGACCAGATATTTCACCAATGTAGTATCAAGGAACTACGCTAGTTGAAGATATATTTCATCTATTAAAGAATAATCACTTTCAAAGTAAATTATATATTTTTTTAGCTAATTGACAGTAAAAGAAAACCTCTTTATGAATCAAAACGGGAATAGTTATAGTAGAGTGATTGTGTGTTTTGAAAAATGAATAGTTTTTCCAGATGTTAAGTAATTCGCAGCAAAGGATATTTCATACAAATAATGGATTGTTCTAATAACATTTATATGGGTATCTTTATATTTATATGTATAACGTGAAGAAGAACATCATTAGTATATTCACTCTCGTTGTATTTTAACACAGACTGAAGTATTTATTTTAAAGAATAAAGCAAGTTTGAGTTAGGAAGGTAACATTGTACATGTGTTTCATGATTGAAATTAAAAGGAAATGAAATTATTCAGCAAACACATATAAAGAAATGTATATATATTTCTTCATCATACATTTTAATAATAAAAATGAAATATTTTAAAGGGTGCACTGAAAACTGTTCTTTAGAAGATTGTCAGTTAGGAAAAACGCCATTTACTGGCAAAATAAATAAAAAAACACAATTTGTTTTGTACAATGACACAGCAACCAAGTAGTTTAAACATTACAGCAGCCACTTCACAATGCATTTAATCTTAATA
>NW_027295065.1:0-851 GCF_016086655.4 Lepeophtheirus salmonis | reverse complement strand
TGCTCTATATTATTCTTTCTTTTGAAACCTATTCAGTTGTCAAAAAAAAGTTAGAGGACCAAAATAATCGATTTCATAATTTTCTTATTTATAAATATATATATATATAAATGTATCATTGTTCAATAATTTTTCATATTGTAACATGAAGGGGAGATTGAATTAGCCAATTAATTCGTCTTGGATTGCTGCAATTCAAATGAACACCTTTGATAATTATTTTGTTCAATATAGCCAAATAGTGACATTGTATAACTAATTTGACATATTCCTTTTTAAATTTTTTGAAGTACCTATGGCCCATAAATATTCCATTGAAGCATTGGATATTACGCCGGATACTAATTTATTAGGAGGTAAAGAAATTTTAAAGTTGCTTTGTAATTGGTGCATGTATTAAGCGATCTTCACTTTAGGCAAGTTAGGAGTAGGTTAGTTTATTGACATGGGGTTGAAAAGGGTTTAATTTACAAAAGTTAATATAATAAACAATTATTTGTCATTAAGAAAAAACATCAACAAAAAATTTAAAAAAATAATCATAAACTTTGTTTACCCACATATTAAGAGGATTGTTACCTAGATATCTGTTGATTATTTAATGTTTACTATTACTGATTATTTGATTTACCGAACCTTAACAATTTGAATCGTGGCATTTTCACTTTTAAGGATGATCACGTGTGAATGCAAATTTGTTGGTTCATCTTCAAAGCAGGCGTATTTGTGGGAGTATTGCCGTACACAATACCCGTACATAAATAATTCTGAAGAACTTAAACTTTTTCAAAAACCAAACCAGTTTTAGATAAATATATTTGGGATTTTGAAGTTTTAATTATTCTTCTGGA
>NW_027295064.1:0-1001 GCF_016086655.4 Lepeophtheirus salmonis | reverse complement strand
GTGGAATTGCATGTCTTCAAAGTTTAAAATTTCTCTGGTTTGAGATGTACAGTAGGGTGATCACTCTGTCTAAACTTCTTTCAATCTTTCTGCCTTTTGGTATAGCCTTGATTTTTATATACAGAGGCAATATCGGGAATTTAATAGAAATGGGCACATTCTTATTTTCGATCAGGTTAATTACGAAAAAATGTTACTTTTCCTTTCACACTTAGCGCTTACTTCTTCATTTTAGGCTAAGGTCTAAAGAATTGTCGAAGGATTAAATTTGGAGCTATAAATTTATGGACAAATTATTTTTATTATAATCAGACTGTCGTTGAATCTGACATCAGGAATAATGTTTCAGTAAACGACTTTGAGAGAAATGACATCAGCATTGATCAAAGCAAGCAACGCTGGCGTAAATAAGATTAATTTAATTAAGTCATACTCAAGTCTACAAATATCGTTTTGACCTTTATGGGTTCAAAACAGACCTTTATGGTTGACGAAAAAACTTTTGGAAGCACTTAAAAATCATAACTGCTCAGAAAAAAGATTACCCATACTTGTTTTGAGAAATGTAGAAGTAAATTACTTGTGTTCCTACAATACCAAACAAAGGAATCAATTTATTATTAAAGAAACTAATTTTAATTTATTGAATTATTTGAAATATACAAAAAATATTAGAGTAATGTTTTTTGACACTAGGAAACTATCTATGGCATACCAATCTATTCAATTATTGTCGAAGATGTACTTATTGTAGCTTACTTATAGACATAGTATTGAGGAAAGATTGTTTTCAAATTATTGGGATGCATTTCAAATTGAATTATCAAAAGTCCTAAATTTTCTTCATTTTGGAAGATTTAAAAAAGGTTTTGAAATATTACGGCATTTCATTCAATTCCTAGATGATTAAGAAAATGGAAACACAAAACAAAAGAAGAGTCTCACTCTGCAATCAATAATAAGCAATTGATTTGGCTCTAACTCGGCTATCTTGGTGAAGC
>NW_027295063.1:0-1188 GCF_016086655.4 Lepeophtheirus salmonis | reverse complement strand
TGTAAATCACTATAGCATCATCATAACTGATTTTTTTTGCCACAGTTTCAATTTGATGACTTTATGGCCCGTATAAGGAAGATCAAGGCAATTGAAGGAAGATACTTCTAACTAAATCCTCCATCTCAAAAGTTGTTTTTATTCGATTCACGAATTTCACAAGTGACGATGGGAGGAGAATTCATCCGAGGAAAACTACAATAGCTCATAAGGGAATAGAGTGCAACTCCCTCATTGGGAATGAGATACTAGGATCGAAAAAATAAAGCGATCCATTCACAATCAGTAGATAATTTTAATATTTCAAAATAGAATCACTTCAAAAATAAAAAATGGATGAAAAATCCATGGAGTTACATATTTTTTAAATATATCTTTTGTTAAATTATTCATTAAATATTTATGATATTCTTCATGAAACCGATGGGACATATATTATGCATCACTCAAATTATGAAATGTTATAGTTGTGATAAATATGACCTACCGGTTTGTTGAAAAAAGAAGCCAAAAATTATCGGGGTTATCCTGACAATTTGAAGAATGTTTGAGAAGAGAGCAGCTTGAGGACGTAAAATTTTAAAAAAATAAGGTGAAAAGTCTGCTTATTGATACATGTCGAAAAAAATCCAAAAGAAAATAGGAGGATACTGATATTAGACAAGGATTTAAGAAGATAAATAAACTACTTTCTGGGAATTTGCATCCAAATTTTAAGGTTTTATTCAAATTCTAAAACTCAATTATGCTCCTCGGACAAAAGATATTTTTAAATCGTATAAAAAGCTTTAAAAACAGCATATAGTTCACTTACCCCTGTGGTTTTTTCAAAATATATTAGATGAGTAAAATGTATGAGATAATTGCTTTTTGTACAAATTATCAATTAAGTTTTCGTATGTACCAATAATCTAGAGTAATGCTCTGGTAATTTTTTACCAACGCCTGATAAGATTGACTGCAGATAGACCAATCACACTAACAAATACCACATTAAAAAGAAAAGAGAGAGTAATTTATTGGCATAATGAGTCCTTGAAGTAAAATGTCCTTATGATAAATCAATTCAGATTTCGAAGAAGAAAGTCTGAAGACTTGGCGATGGGAATTATGGTAGATAAGGCTAAAAGTGAGGTACTTTGTAAAAAGCATTCCAAAATAGTGTTGTTGTTTTTTGACATAGAATGG
>NW_027295062.1:0-222 GCF_016086655.4 Lepeophtheirus salmonis | reverse complement strand
TTGAAGAGTTTGTAAGATCATTTACTATTTCCGTTTACTTTGAATAGAAAATTTAGAAATCCCTGCTTCATGCTGTGTGCCAGGTTGTAAATCGGGACTCAGTGATCAATCCATGAATGTAAACGTTTATTTTCATAGCATCCCGTTGAAAAACAAGAGTTTGCTTCGAAGTTGGATTAGAATTATACCTAGATGAGATTGTAATACAAATTAGTTAACAAA
>NW_027295061.1:0-2793 GCF_016086655.4 Lepeophtheirus salmonis | reverse complement strand
ATATGTGCAACAGAAAGTATTTAAGGGTTAAAATTGATACATAAATAATAATAAAAAAATATATTCATAATCACGACAATACCAACTTGATTATCTGGATTGTAGAAAGTACACAACGGTCATTACTCTTTTTAAAATTGTAATTCTTGAAAATATTATTTGATCATAGAATTTCGGTGAGGTAACACATTCAAAGATAATGTCTACGTTTGGTACATGAAGAAACTGAAATTTGGTGGCCTTGGGGGTAGAGAGCAACTTTTATCGTTCGCGGAATGTTTGTATTAATTGCTATGTAGTATAATGCAATGAAATCTCCCTAAAAATGTGTCCTTAGAAAACATGTCGGAAAATGTACTCCATATTGAAAAAATATATCTATAAAAAAGTCAATTTACCAGGCAATCGTTTACTTTTACTATTTAGTCGTGGGAGAGTTCTGTGTCGTGTTAATAATTTTGATGGAGATGAATTGAAACAATAAGTAAGAGATAACCGATGGTGTAATCCGATCCTCCTCGTTCGAAAGGTTTACTAAAAATAATTAAAAGCTGGGTAAGGAATGCTACGAGTATATATATATTTATATTACTTTTAATACACTTTTCTAATCCATTTTAAAGGATCATCTTAGTTTGGATTTTCTCTTCAAGTCAGCAATTACCCACGTTGAGAAGACTATCTGGACGTGGTATAATGAAAGCCAAGTATGTTTTCTATTCGATGTGAAATAAAACAATTGAAATATGGAATAGGCTCAAAATTTATATACGTTTATTTATGTACTACTCAACGAAAGGCATTATCTAACTGATAAAAATGATCCCATACTATTGAATGTCTTTTTTTTTGTTTCTTACATTCACCATATCGTGCTAATCGTTAATAGAGTTATGATTTAAATTGTAAAGTCTTAGATTAAACCGATCAATTTTGTAATTATTTCACAACGTATTACGGTAAATGAAATAATCATGCATTTATGTTCTTAACGAACATTCTTAGATATTGTTTTGAACATGTCTATATAGATTTTATTTGTGCGTTACTTTTACTTTTAAGAAAAGATATTAAATATATGTATATTATTTAATTTATTATTATCCTTTCACATGTACAAAATTCCCACTCATAACAATAACTTAAATTATTAAAACAGATCAATAAAAAACAGTTTTCTCTAGTTATTTAAAAAAAAACATCAAAGATTCCATAGTTATTAAAAGGATGGTGTAATAATCTCCTTTATAAACTAAAATATAAAATTTGTATGGTTTAAAAGTCCATTGTTTGAATTTGTCTAATGATTTTTAGACCTGCAGGAAGTTCTACAGGGGTAAATAATCGTGAGTGTCTTTACATCCATTACTTCGAATTTAAAATCATTCTCACATTTCAATTTAAGAACAATGAGCAGTTTCACGCCTTTAGAGTTATGTTAAACCTATCAGTAATTATATTCTCCACCATCAATAAATTTTTGGTCTCATTGGATCATAGAAATAAAATAGGTGGAACGAAGATTCCACAGCACCTTTACAGAAAAAACATCCCAATCTGTTTAATTTGACTTGCTGATGTATATCGAGGATGTTGCCAGCCTTTACCGAAACCACTTGTGTGACAATGTTGTAAAGGGATTTGACTGTATTATTCTTTTGGTGATTGCTTCTTCTTCCATTAAGTTTCATACAGCGTTTTGCAGCCTAAGAGAAAAGCTTGGTTTGTGATTTTATTTCGGTCATGATTTTTCTTCTACTGAGGCTGTGATAATAGTGTTAAGTTTTCCCTTACAAGCAAGATGACACCCATTGACGCGTGTGAACCAGGATTAGAAGCTTTAGAAATTAATAGAACATGATAACTTGGAAACGTTTGTTCAATGGATGTTATATTTGTCAGTCTGGTATCTACTAACAGGGGCGTCGGCAGGGGGGGCTGGAGGGATTGTACCCCCCTCAAAAAATGGATTTAAAAAAAATAACCTATGGAAAAAATAGCCCCCCTACCAAAAAAAATCAATGTAAGGATTTGTTTTCTAAATAAAAGTTATTAAGAAATTTTTTTCCGATTTTCTTTCATTCTAAAAAAAAGGCCACTGAAGTTAAAAAACATTTTAATGACTTTCTTTCTACCAAAAGGTTAGTGAGAAATTTTTTCAGATTTAAAAACAAGTCAGCCTCCTTTCCCCTCCTCCACCACCCCCAAAAAAACATAGGACACCCCTGACTAAAGAAATTATGTCTGAAATCTCTTAAGTTTTACGTTTTCTAATATTTTTTTGCCCTTTTTGGACACGCCGTAGAGCTGACGTTGTAGGATAAAATTGATGACAGCATTTTATTTGTCAGGAGTATTGTTTTCTCTTGATTTTTTCTCCAAAGAGTCTTCCTGAGGAGATGAGAAGGATCTCTTCCCGTGTTTCTTTGTAATTTGAAGTTTATTGATTGAGACTTCTGGTTTCTTCCGTAATAAACTTTTCTAGACGTCCCTGAGTGGATTAAATATATATGATCTAATTTATTATTTAATTTAGACGTCACTTTCTTTTATCTTGGTATCTGTAGACATAACTAAGGTTGATAATTTTGTTAAGAATACAAAAGCGTGCGAGGAGAAGAGAAGAAATACTTAAAGTATCATTGATTAAATAATATACATCTTCTTCTATCAAGAACGTTATCATTCCTGCCTTTATTATTCAATATTAATATAATATTAGATGTTGTTAGTCGATAGAGAATTGAATAAAATGCCTAAAATAACGTCACCTTCTGTCTGGATTTATGTGGA
>NW_027295060.1:0-1698 GCF_016086655.4 Lepeophtheirus salmonis | reverse complement strand
TGTATGAAGACCTTGTAAAACCTGAGTTCATTTTGACTAACTAGCAACCAGATGATCTCCAGGAACTAGCTTGCAGGAGAGAGTAATGCTCTTTACTTTATTGCCGGGTATATTGGTGTTTCTTTGAAGAAGAAGATCAGCTGTAAATAATGCCAAGAGTTAATGATCATAAGAGACACACCTCCAGACTCAATAACTTTCGATAACCCAACTAATCAGCATGTAGACCTGAAAGAGTTCATCGACATAATTTGCAGAGGGGACTGTCGACTCCATCTGACCTTCTCTACCTCTCCTGTATTTATGCTCACTCCATGTTCTCTTACATAGCAGCTACTCCTGAAGAGAAAGACAGTTTACTTTTTCTTAAAGCTTCATTTGTTGTTGCCACATTCATCGACAGGATGCAAGAGAGTTTAAACTCTGACATTATCACCGTGTTGGGAGTAAAATGCTAGGCAGGACACTCCTGGTAAGCTTTTCTTCAAAGAATTTCATTTGCTTTGTTTTATGTCATGGGTGACAATTCAAGTGCTAAACTGAACTTTTTTCACAAAAAAGATAATGGCAGCAAAGAATTAAGAAGCTAATAGAAAAAAAGCTAAATTTCAATCAAAACCTTCTGACTTGTAGACTTGGACCAACTTCGTACTTTTTGATGTTACTTCTATTATTTTGATGATTTTCCTTCACAGAAATCAACCATGAAATCTTTGATGAAAAACAAATTTTCAGAAGTATTTAAAGATGACAGGTTACATAAATGAAGACAACTAGAGTCCAGGTTCACTTGAAAGAGGGTGCAAGACCGTGGTCGCTAGAGGAACATTAAGTTGTTTGGAATCAGCTGAATGGGTGTCTCCTATTTTGTCAATACTGAAGGATGTTCGCTGACTTCACTCATACTATTTCTTCCGTGATAAATACTCAACTCTATCCGCTACCACACCTGGTGGAGGTCTTTGCAGATCTTGCAGGAGCAAATTTCTTCAAAAAGTTGGATTTTACGAGGTGCTACGAGCAATATGCTCTTGATGACGAGTTTAAGGAGTTTTTCTTTATCAATACGTCGTTGGGCCACTTCAGGTATAATGTACAGCACTATGGATTGGCATCTGCTCCTGCAATCGTGCAAGCACCACAGGTGAAGTTATTTCAAGGGATCAAAGGTGTCAAGCTCTATATTGGTGATGTATTGGACTTCTTGAGGAGTAAGGAAGAGACATTATAACTTTGGAGGAAGTATTTTCGTCGGATTCAAGATGTTAGGGCAAGGTTCAAGGCAAGTAAATATATCATTGATTTTCTCGCTTTTAATTTCTGCAGGAAGTCCACACTGATAATTACCCTACATTTTCAAATAAAATTTTTAAAATCTGCAGTTAAACTTCTACAAGACACTTCCTTTAAGTTCTTCCTCATTTGGAGCCTTTATAAAAATGTAGTTGTTGTCAGCATAAAATTCACATGAGATTTTTTTTTATCTCCAAGTCCTATTCCAAGAAAATCATCCCTGGGATTTATTTTGTCCACTTGAAGGATACGTCCTAGATTAAATAGATGGGGTATATAGGATCACCCTTACGTATGCCTCTTCTACAACTAACTGCCTTAGAGTATACATCGTCAATATACACAATGCCGTATGTCAGGAAGATTTTTCGGTCCGCTTAACAAGGGTGAACGGGTGATTTTCAG
>NW_027295059.1:0-923 GCF_016086655.4 Lepeophtheirus salmonis | reverse complement strand
CGTACCCACCACCTGCAAACACTCATATTATGCGTTAAGATTTAAAATGAAAGAGTATTTCCTTAACCTCTTCGGAAAGATTAATTATACTGACAAACTTTAGGCACTAAGGAGCTAGTGGAAGATGATATACAGCCATTCTTGGTAAAGGAAAGACGAATGTACCTTTATATCAAAAATAAGGTTGTATTTTAGGTCATGGAGAGTAAGGACGTTTTCGTCTGTAGCGATTTTTCAAGCTCACTTGGGTCTCAAAGATTCTTAAAAAAAAGGTTTTTTTGTTCAGGTTTAGTGTATGATGTCGATCCTGTTATTTAAATTAAAACAAGGATTATTTTCCCAGATGATTCTTTGAGTGGGCGGTCATTCCTTTCAAAGAGAGATAATGTGGTTATTTGAAAGGGCAGTGCAAAGATTAAATAATTAAAAATATTAGAAGCGTATAAAAAAAATTATCCATTACTGGTGAGGCTTAGCAATTGTATCTTTAAATTTTTTGAGACATATTTTAGGCAAAATATTAGCTACTAAGACAAGTTATCCTCCTAATTGAGACCGTGGTCTCTTTAAGGTGGGATGTTACGTATATCAAACAATTTGCCAAGCCATTTATCATCCTCCATGAATGACTCATCACTTACAGAAGGGACAGCAGTAGCAATTAATTTGGTATTATATAAATCAATTCTCTTTTGAAGATTAAGTTTCTTCCACTGGAGACACCACTTACATGCCTTTGAGTGAACTTTTATTCGATTAGAAGGAGCTGGTCCATCCCTTTTCCATTCCATGCCCAATATATTAACTGTTTTAACTACTGAGCATCCACCTATTTTCAATTCCGAAGAAGGATTACTGTGACCCATAGAGAAGATAGAAGTTTTGTTGAATGTATATCGGGTTATACCAGAATTCCTACCGTT
>NW_027295058.1:0-890 GCF_016086655.4 Lepeophtheirus salmonis | reverse complement strand
CTAAGATTCAGTGGCATATTTCGACATGAAAGAATTATATAGATGAAAATTAAAGTAAATAACAAATTGATAGAAACATTTCAGCATTAGAAAAATGAAGTATTTATTACGTTATCTTGAGTACATTTAATAAAAAATGTATATAAGCACAAGAAAATCGAGTAAAATGAAGAACTTTACTTAGAGGCTAATATATTTTTTATTTTTTCTTCAAATGTTTTATATTATAGCTGAACTTATAGAATAGACCTTATATTTCAATTTTTTCTAAATGCCTTTTAAAATAGTTTATTTTGATTGATTTATAGTCAATTAAGTTTATAATATTTTTAATGAAATTTAAAAATAATAAGTTGGTTAGGTTGCGTGAATATATATTACAATAATACTCCGATGAAAACAAATTAATTACTTATGAGTCTATATAATTACATTATGTACATGTCGATTAATTTGAATATAAAGCATCAATTAACTTGTTTTAATCCCCTTAGATATAACTTATGTAATTATATAGGCTCTTATGTAATTATTTTTTTTAGTTGGAATTTTTTTGTGATCCATATTAACGCAACCTAACCATTTTATCGAAAACATTTATTCCTTCCTGGACAATGTGAATATTTCCCTCTCTTTGCACTTTTCTTGAAAGGAAATGAGCTCAATGAACTTTTTTGATTTTTTCCAAAAGAGTGCAATATCTTTTAAACCCCGCATTTAAGGACGGTAATGATAGCCATTTATAGTCGAATCAATCATAATTTTCGATACAGTGTATTTACATTAGTAATGTATGTCTCTTTGAAGTGAACAATGGGACTCCCCAACAATCAGGAGCTGGCTAAAAGTCTCCGAGGGGAGGGGGTGCTGGAAGGACTGTAGCCCTCCCC
>NW_027295057.1:0-433 GCF_016086655.4 Lepeophtheirus salmonis | reverse complement strand
GTTGTAGGTAATATTATCGTGAATCAATAATATTTGGAGCAATATCATTGTGAGTAATTTCATTGCAAACAATATTATCGTTTGCGATTTCGTTACAATTTATATTATATTTGGACAATAAAAATATTGAATGATGAAAAAAGATGCAATGATAGAACCCTTTTAATCTATAATACAGCCAGACCCACAGGTTGTGTAGGTGAACAACTAGGCCCCAAGGCCAGTTGAGTTTATCCTCCGCTGCTTCCTTGAGTATCAAGGTACCCTTCTAATATCCAAAAATACACGACATCCCACAGGTTTTACAGGAGAAGTGCTGGGCCTCAAGGCGGTTTCAACTCCACTGCCACCACGTTTCTAACACCCAGGGATCCTTCTAACATGGTATAATACGACCTGGTATAAGGGTTGTCCATGACAAATCAGTTTGATA
>NW_027295056.1:0-560 GCF_016086655.4 Lepeophtheirus salmonis | reverse complement strand
GAAATTGCCGGCAGCTTGAATAATAGTCAGTCCCTCTAAGCAGTTTGCACTGCCCAAAATGTCGCTCTAATTGATTTGAGGTTATATTGCCAAAGCCGACATATTTAAGTCTTTTAACATCCAACAAGTACTCCGAGAGTTGTATAATACTTGATGTTGTATGTATTGCAAACATGAATGTCTTATTGGTAAGTCCTCTTTTTTGGATCATGAAAGTGATGCTTTCCATCAGAGCAGTCAAATTAAAAAGTTTAGTAAAAATTTCAAATTGTGCCCTTGATTAATGGAAATAGGTTTTCTTTCCTCTCTTTGCTCTATAAATGCTGATTTAGATTTTTAACTGAAGTTACACTTCAAAATTTATTAATTATATCAATATATGAAGTTGTATTTCATCAATCAGGATTTTCCAAAATATATTGTAAAAGTCCACTAATTGACGAGAGAATGAAAAAACGTTGGGCCAAATTTAATTTAACTTTTATATTGATTTATGATCTGCTGCTGGATATGGAAAGAAAACTTGATCTTCATTAATTGTCGCACGGCCACCTGCTCTT
>NW_027295055.1:0-396 GCF_016086655.4 Lepeophtheirus salmonis | reverse complement strand
GAGCTCCTTCCCACACTGTCAAAGCTGCTCAAAGATAGTTGAATAATAACATCAATTTCTTGACAAAAGAAATATGACCCCGTATTCACCCGATGCCAACACTTTGGACCACGCTTTCTGGTCGCGTCTAGAGTCCAGGGTCTGTAACCTTAGGCACGAAAAGATAATGCCAATGAAGGCCCCCTTAAACGAACACCGGGCAAATATGTCCCAAATGTCCATAAAAAGACGTGGGCAATGACTAGTCATGAGCGAAAACAAAGTTGTCCCACAACTTTTTTTTAACCAAAGTAGCACTTTCTTATCCACAAGTTCGATCAAAGCATCTGTATGGAGCTGTTCATTCCTCTCCACAAAAATGGGAGGGCAGACTCCACAACGCCCAAACCATGGTTC
>NW_027295054.1:0-897 GCF_016086655.4 Lepeophtheirus salmonis | reverse complement strand
TAGCTGCTTTATCAAATTCATAATTCGACGGATTAACAAAGTATTTCATTAGTCTGAATTGGTTCTCTTTTGCACTTCTGGTAAAGATGCAAGTAAACTTTTGAAATTAAACTACCAGTAATTCCAATGCTTGTCTGCATACTTGAAAATGGAAACAGCTTTTTCTAGCTATGAATCTGAACAGAGGCTTAATTTTTTTTTAATCGTCATTTATGGCAAACCAATATATATGGTGAATAAATTAATGGAGAAAATATAATACGCTATAATAATAATTACATGCAATAAGTTCATTAAAACTAAATGAAATATATAAAAACTACATTAAGAATAATAAAATACTAGTTGTATTATGTGCTGTGCACGTCAATACAGTTAATAGACTCAAGGTTGCGTCGATTTATAAAATTGGTTGGAGAGATTAATTTTTTATCTTAATTGTATATTATTTATGACGTCATTGTTATTAAAAGGAAGAAAGAAAGATTCAAACAACAACATTATGAGCATTTTCCTTGACCCTTTGTTGTCAAACCTCTTGAACAAAGTAATACTGTGTGCAATAAAAGTTTCTAAACTAGAAGGCCTCCGTCTTTGAATCTTATAGTGTGAACTATGTTTAAGACATTTCCAACTAAAATGTATATTATACAATGAATGTATGAACCCTATACTCTTCTATAATTTTTTTCTCTAGGATACTATGGACTCCGAGGATCCTTGAGTAGTAATAGAAAAGCTCCTGACTTTTTTTTTTCTTCTTTACAAGGATAACAACTGTGCATATCCTTTTAGGATTCGATTTGTTCGTGAAAAGGCTAAAAGTCGCCATTCCATAGCAAGACCATTTCTGTTTTTAGTTTGTACAGGAGGTTTAAATTTACAAAGCTATTCTTA
>NW_027295053.1:0-1611 GCF_016086655.4 Lepeophtheirus salmonis | reverse complement strand
CTGATAAAAGCAAGTGTCTTAATTCAGTTGTACCGTATGTTTATGTAAAACATTTTTCATATTTTTTTTTTTTTTTACTAGCATAGTCTTCTTGTAACCCTACAAATTTCTGCCTGCGATGCTCTGTAACCTGTGCAAATAGGACTTGGAGTTTTTCTCTACGAAATAGTGGTTGATGTAGGTAGATTAGCTCTTCATTTGATGAAAATCTTTGCAGTCCACTAATTGGGCACTAAATTTTTTTTTGGATGTATATTTGTGTATCCAAGTTTCCTCTAAACTAATTGGCGCCAAAACTTAGATCTATTGTATCTTTAACTGTGTCAAGAGAGATATCCTCGATTTTGACCATTTTCAAAAGAACATATACAGTTTTACTCAAACCACTGTTACATAACTTACTGTATGCCCAAAAGGGCTTGAACCTTGGTGAATAACTGTCAACAGATGCTGTATATATGTTGAGGTCTGAAATCCTTTCAAACCAATCTCATATTTAAAAAATCAATGATGGCATTCTCTCATTCTTAATCGATTCTAATAATCATTATATATTCTACGACAAAAATTGTAACAGTTGAATGACAGTCGGTCGTGGGTTACAGCCTTTGGTTTTTTAATTTTTGACTACAATCATACATTTATCATTATTACCTTTATATAACGTGCTAAAGTTTATATTATCTTTAAACAAAAACTAAACGTCTAATGAATTGAAATGTGCACGTCCAAGGAGAGAGGCACGGAAAAAATAATGGTCCGTTTTGTAGCCTTTTGTAAATCAAACAAAATTTAATTTTCTAATTTATATTAAAAGATTAACTTTTGAAACTACAAAATCTAGTTAAGTTATTGTCATGAAGTGTATTTATGTTTATGGATAAAGTTTTATAGATTGAAACTTTATAAGTTTAGAAAAGTATAGATTAATAGAAAATAGTAGTTATTTGATGAAACGTCATAGCTCAATGGACACCTCAATTAACTTTTGTTCATTGTTTGATTATTTGTGGTGGTGTTAACATCTCCCTCTAAAGAAGAATTATCGTTCATTTTGGTGTAAATTAATGGATAATAATAAAAATATCTATGACTTAACATATATAATTATAATATTTTCCCTATATTAATCCTATTTTAAATGTAAAGGTTTTACCTGTGATTGTGAGAGAGCTTTCAGTGTGATGTCAGACATAGATATACTTAAAAGGTCCCTGGACGGAGGGTCATGTCAAGGATAATATGGAATTTTGATTGATGAGGATAGGTAAATGTTATATAAATCATACAAGTATTATTACTTACTTAGTTTTTATCTAATTAATTTCTTATATTTTTCCAGTGTAAATTTCAATAAACTTTACAAAATTTGGATGATAAACGATATGGAGTAGAATATTGCAGGAAACAAACATTTTGGTTATATCTTCTGTAAAATTGGAATGTTCATAATTGGAATTATTGGAAAGACACTTGTATACAGTTTCAAATTGCTTTCATGAATTTGGTTTTACTGTGTTGTTCTACTTTGATCATCTTCTGGACTATAGTTCCATAATTAAAATCGTCGTAACTCCATATATTTTTACATAAATTATCAGCGATCAAATA
>NW_027295052.1:0-1734 GCF_016086655.4 Lepeophtheirus salmonis | reverse complement strand
AGGAATATACAAAATTCCATAAAAGTGATATTTTTTAAAAGAAATGTAAATGAATTAAAATTATAGTATTTGAAATCTTTAAAGAGTTGTACAAAGGTTTTTAAAAGAAATAGTCGTACTACGGAGACTGATGGTACTTTTAATTGTGCATTGTTTCTTATATTTTATTATTATTTGCTCTATTTTTGGTGTTTGTTATGTGCTTGTATGTGCCTTCCGAATTCTGTATGTTGACGTATTTTTATTTAGTTGTTTTTGTTTTTGGGTTCGTGTATAATAATTAGGTATGTTTTTTAGTAGAGGGATAATTATATACTAAAATATTTATTTATGATACTTTTTTTATCGTGAGCTTTCTTCCTTCATTTATTTCTTTTGTCATTTGTGCAGATTAAATTTAAAACCTTAATAAAAAAACATACAAAATTCAATGAAAATGATATTTTTTAAAAATAAACCCCGAATTACTTGCAAATGTTTCGGACCAAATACGGTAATTTATCAGAAAATTGTGCTTGAGCAAGATATTTTTTATTCAATATGTCCTTCGGCACAAGAAATAACAGCCTACACACGCTGGCAAATAGATTTGCAGCTCTTTGCGATGTTGGCCGTGTCCATTGCGTTCGACGCTGTCATAATGGTATCGCGGAGTGAGGAAAAAAATTGGAGGAGAGGTCCGGCGTACCTTATTCTCCAAAATAAAGTCCGCGGGATTGAGTCAGTGCTGGAGGAGGGGCAGCCATATCACAGGCTCTCTTGGTATAATGGACTTAGTAATTGTTGTAGGCAGTTCAGACAAGGTGTCTGCTGCGTTTTCAAAGTTGACACAGGCGTCCATTTTGCCTTTTTCGGTGTTATCATAACATTTTTGCACGTAGAAACATGGAGTAAAAAACAAAATGTGTTTATTATTTGTTTTAGCTATCGTTTGGTTCTATAATCAAATTATAGCACAAACAACGAAATAAAAATGCCGTTTTATTTTGTTTTAGCTATCGTTTGGTTGTAAATCAAGCATTATGAAGAAGTAAAAATGGATGCTAAATGCTACCTATATTTTTTGGGACCCGACAATGTCTTTGAATTTGGGGGATTCGGGTAATGTTCTTCTTCATGGAGTATGTGTACTGTACATAAGGAAAGTTGATTGGTTGTGAATCTTATAATATATTTTAATGATTAGGTGGGCTCATCTTTTTACATCATTAATAATATACTATACCTACTCCATATAGTTACTTTCTAAGAAATCTATATTATTATTTATATTTGATAATCCGATTACGTTTTCATTGATATAATGAGTAACATAAATATATTTGTAAAGAATGGAAAAACCAGTGAACTAAAAACTATAGCTATTTCTATGTAGGGTAGACCGAGGCTATTTCAATATACTTTTTTTTTTAAATAAGTCATTTAAAAATAACTATTACTATTTTTTTCTACAACATAGCATAGCAGGGGTATGCAATTTTAATGAGGATCCTCTTTGTAATATATATTTAGTATATTCAATAAGCACTCAGATAATATTTTTATATCCGGTATATATTATAATACTAAATAGCTATTTATACTCATAAAAGTAATATACATAAATTTCATTTTCTTATAAAATTATAAAAATAAATTTAAGAAAATTTGGACACTAATAAGTAATCTATATTAATAAAGCAAATTTTGTCTTTTTGTCTATCTGAATGTATAAATATATGCCCATATACTTAT
>NW_027295051.1:0-635 GCF_016086655.4 Lepeophtheirus salmonis | reverse complement strand
TCAATAATTAAAATTATAACAGATAGAGATATGATTTTTGTCAATTTTGAGTAGAAAAAAAGAATTATTTTTATTTAAGGAAATACTATTCCTAACAACTAACTATGAGGCGAGATAAAAAATGAACTTAGTGCAGATAAATTTTATAAATATTTATCAGAATTCAATATAATTAGTTTCCATCGATATCCTCTTCGTCTCATTTCTGTAACATCTTTAGTCTAGATCAAAG
The DNA here is from genome assembly GCF_016086655.4 of Lepeophtheirus salmonis. Classification (NCBI taxonomy): domain Eukaryota; kingdom Metazoa; phylum Arthropoda; class Copepoda; order Siphonostomatoida; family Caligidae; genus Lepeophtheirus; species Lepeophtheirus salmonis. The sequence goes on along the minus strand of NW_027295051.1, from coordinate 403 downwards.
GCAAGACAAAGACCTTCAGTGGTCGAGACTGCAATGAGACCAAGACGGATCAAATACTTTAATCTTTCGATTTTATTTTGTAAGAAACTGAGACAATATTTAGTCTATTTTAATAAAATACAAACGGAGAATGATTTAAAATTTCGTTTCTTTATTCAATAGATGTTTAACATACGGAATACAAATATTTGAATAACTGAAGACAATTTATTGTTTGTTATCCAGAATAACCAACATCACAAAATAAATGGAGACATTTCTAGAGTTAAAAAAAAAAATTACTCGATAATTAATTTGTATTAATAAGTTATCCTTCTCTTGATATAAATATTTTTGTATGTATAGGTCTGGAGTAAAGTGGTCTTGTACAAACAAGAAAAAAAAGAGAATAAATTTAGACACT
>NW_027295050.1:0-23961 GCF_016086655.4 Lepeophtheirus salmonis | reverse complement strand
AACATGTATGTAGGACTCAAACACTGAGAGGAGGCTTGTGATGAATGAATGGAGAGGTTTTAAGAGGTAATATCTTTAAAGGCACATTAAGTATGCATACATAATTAAGGATGCGATATCTGTTTCTTCCGTTAAATGATCTCAGCTGCTTCTTATGGTCAATAAATACTTTGTAAATGAGGAACAGGCATCTTTTCTATCCTTAGGGTTGTATCAATTAAAACACGGTAATTTAACTTCAGACTCATGGAAGAACTGGTCATTTTAATACCGAGAATATTTTAGTCCATATAGAAACACAGAACTAACAATGTTATCATAATTATATAACGTAATTTTTTGAAACTTTCCCCATTTTCGTATCTGTTGATGAGTGAAAACACGATAAACCAACAATTTATAATTAATTTTTATACGTGACGTAATTTAGCAGTTCTTGCCGAGTTTTCAAACATATTGTGACGTCACAAAACTATGAACTACTTTATTTTTGCTCGACGTGGAATTTACAGCTTTTGAGAGTAATGTTCCGAGTAGGAGTATTGCCGTTATTCTCTTATGCCTCATGCAATTGATTAGTGAAGAGAATTAGTGAGGTTTAAAATTTAAATTTGTCTGATTCTCTGAAAAAAGGCTTCTATTAAAATTTATAATCAATATAATAGTTTCTTTTTTAATTGACCCATACATATTTAACTTACTTTTATTAACAAACCTTATAATACTGAAATAAATTAACTTAATAATGTTCACTATTTCAATTAACGATAAAAACGTCATACTTTGTTTTTTGGGGGAGGTTGAAAGGATGATGAAAAAACGATTAATTTAATTAATACTGAGTTTCTCTGTAAAAACATTTTGCCTGTTTCAAGTACCTAGTGAGGATTTAGGTATCTTTCAATAACCAAGGATAATGAAATTAATGGAATGCATTACTTACTCTACAATAATTGTTGTGTCTTGACGAGGTTGAAGAGACACAAACTACTAAATAAAGGAATCCAGGAGGACCGAGAAAATGAGGAGAGAATAAGACAAGGATGTAATTCAGTAAGAACATCTATATACTCTTATTAATACATAATCATGCCTACTTATGTCAGGGTATTTATACACAGTACTTACACATAGACAAAGGATGGATTAAATAGTAATAATAACAGGAACAATAAGATGAGGAGGTAGGAAAGGAGTCACGAATACATAACAATAATTATAGGCGTATGGCTATAGAGTTATATATTTGGAATGAATAATGTAATAATAAAACAGACAAAACCCACCTTCATTTTTGGAGGGAAAAAACAATTGAATATAATCAGGGTTGCCAATCGGTGATATATGGGCAGATATGTACAAGACTCAAATTCCAACAGTAATCTCCCCAACGACTTTAAAATGGAAATTCCCTGTTACGTTGTTGTACATAACTCATGTAACGATTGGAGTTGTAATACAAGGCCATTACCTCATAATGATGCGTCATATTCACACTAATTAGAAGGTGATGCAATATTCAACACAATTGCTAATTTATAAATATATATTCCTATAAAAAACCCGCTTCATTCGGGAAATAATTATACGGGTCGTTGGTAGTCATTCATAGATGTTTATTGCTTATTGAACATACGTAATGAAAATATGATTAAAATACATACATATTTAATGCCTGCCTCCTGCCTTGTCATATTTGAATTGATTAATTAAATATGTACTCCTGAAGTAAAAGAAAAGCCGATTAATTTGATACTACATAGCTAGAGTGACCAAACGTCCTCTTTCCCCGGGCATATCCTCTTTTAAACTGTGACTGGAGGCATCTTTAATAAATTTGTGAAATGTCCGGTTTAGCCAGTTTTATGACAACTGAAATCAACTATCTATGTTACTTGTAATCAAAAATATTCAAATAGATGTTTTTAATTAGAGTATCAGCCTTACAGTTTGCAAATAAGATCCCAAAAAGAGAAGACATCCATCTTCATAACATTTAAAAAATCATTCAAAAATTAATATAAAAAATCAATTGGTTGCTTGAAGCAATAATTTTAGTATATTTATTTAGCTATTTAGGCTCATTGATAGTTTGTATATAAAATGTTGCTCTCTCTAGACTACAAAAGCAGAAAATTTGGGGTAATGAAGATATACATAAATGTTTCTGGAGGTAAAAGCAATATGAATCAATCTCAATCCAAGGGCAAAAATTGGAGTTTGAATTTTGATAATAGCAAGTGTTTTGTTCTGAGGTGAATGAAAAAAAGAGCCATCTATGTGTGAAGGTTCTAAATTTTCAGCCCATATGTTTTATAAATGTATATATACAGACAAGTCATGTTTTTTACAACACTACTTATAATGGTGGTAGCAGCAGGAGAGTCGCCTACATAGGTGATTGATTTTATTTTTTGACATAAAGTAGTGTTCTTTTAAGCCAATTGATGGAGTATAATCCAGATTTTTCAACCATTAGTTTAGTTTTATGTATTAAAAATATCAACTATAGGGTTGCCTTCAATGAAGATCTAATTTGTGACGTCAGATGAAACACTTTGAACCCTTGAACCATCTTTATGTAAATAATAAATATATTAAGAAAATTTCTTGCATATATATTCCTATTCATGAAAATATCGATTAGTTACTTTTTATGGGAAATATTCACCGAGAAAAAATACATCCTTGAGTTTGAGAATTGTTACATTTGTGATTTTTAGACATTTAAACTCATCGGCCTATCTCGTGGAAAACACAAATTGTGGCTATAAATTGATCTTACCTTTTCATTCATAGAATAAATATGAATTTTAAATATTATTCGAAATGTAAAAGAATCAATTTGCAATGTTATTATCTAAAATAACCGTTCCAGCGTCTCTCAATGATTGAAAAGAGACTAAAAATACGACATATAAAATCAGAAAATAAATAATGCAAAAAATTGGCATAATTTAAGACAATGTCACATATTACATGACAAGTCATGGTTTAGGGGTTATCATAAATTGTAAACTTACATTTTTTTCTCTGTAATCTTATACATATCATTAGAACTCCTAATATGAATGTATTACTCAAGATAAGATGCATATAGCAATAAATCTCTCTCTCTCTCACTTTTTCTTTCTTTCTCTAACCTTCTCTTCTTCGTCTTCACCTCTTCTTCTTCTTCCAAGACTTGATTGTCTGTATATACATTATAAATTATGTATATTGGAAAGACAGAGGAGATCAGAGGGAAGTAGAAAGGTTTGCTTATTCCTATTTTTATCTTTTTTGGCTATTTCTTGTTATTGTTGTTACATTAAAAAAGGAAACCAAGACCTGGGCTTCCATGAGCGCCGAGTACATCCAAAGGGTATTCAGCAAGCTTCTCCCACTATTTGAAGCTCACCATCAATTGTGAGGACGGTTAAATTGACTAAAACATGTTCTTTGGGTTTCAATTGATACTAAATAAACTTTTTTCTTATTCACCCAGGATTCTCCCATGGACTTCAATACATTGTGTGCATTAAAATGTGTAAATAATAACGGTTGGTCCAGTCTATTTGATATAATATATCCAATACTTGTTATCAAAAATGAGATTTGAGCAGAAAAATGAAAAAACAAATCAAAATTTCACTATGTATAATTTTGCTAATGAATGATGCTGTAATGTTTTCTTTCATGCTGAGCATGCCTATTTTCTTTTTTGGCACCTTTTTCTTCATATCATCTTCCGAAACTTCTGATATTTGATAAGTATTAACTAAGTCTAACGTAGTTTCTTTAAAAAAAATGGACCCTTTGTCTAAAATATCATCCACGTCTTTTGAAACTGCATTACTGCAGGCATTGTATCTCTAACATATTTACATGATGATGATTTAATGATCCTATTAAACTTTTTAGTAGATCAGTTGCAAATACACACTCTCAGCAGGAGGAAGAACACAAAAGGTAGAAGAAAAGAAAGGGTGATAATAAAAAACAAAATGAAGTCTCGATGATAATCAGAATCCTCAAAAATAGATTCCGACGAAAAAAACAGGTAAAGGATATCAATGATGATCCAAGCCTTTTGATAAAAACACACTCAATATTTCAAAAAGTCCATTGGGTTTAACTCTGTTGAGGAAGGAGGCAATATCTCTTTGGACCAAGATCAAGCCCTTTTATTTGTGCAGAATTTTTGGTACATGGCGGACGTGTGAGGAAGTATTTGTTTTTCAGCTATGGCAAGATGGTGTACCTAAGTAACTTATAGTAGGCCTCTTCGCCGATTGTCTGTCCAGGCTTAAAAAAAGAACGGATGCATCTTCTTTTCATCAGAGGCCACAACACCGAGGACCATTGTTTGGGGCGGATATTTGGTGTTAAACCCCTTGGACCTTATCTTTTGTTTCTACAAGCCAACGATCGTTTCTTTTGGTTGTAGAATTGACATCTGTAAAAATCTTCTTGCCTCAGAAAATTTTCACAACTGACACATTTGCTTTGATCCATGTCGGATTTTCTTGCACCTCTCGGGCCTCCTTGAGTTCCTGCTCCCTGACAAAAGGTGGTATGGGGTCCTTGTGAAAGAAACAAATCCCAAGTTGTGCTTTATAGCTCTCCTAATGACCCTAAGAGCCACAGAGAAGTAGTTGGGGAGACGATTCATCGATTTAGATCTTCCTTTATATTCTTATATTTTTATCTTGTCGAATTTAAAAACAGACTCCTTGAGCACTTAACAATGTCCGTAATTTTCATCACATCAACTCCAGCATCTAGGAAATCTGAGATGTCCTGTCTTTTTGCATGTTGCTCGCTCATGATGATGGAATGAATAAATGATTAGTATAGTTTGTTTATGTAAAAAGGATAGTCGAAACAGACTATCAAAGACTACTCAATAAACCTTCAAATAGTTATAAGGACATGTTCTTTAACACTCCACGTTTTGCTTCCCACCCTGTATACATATAACCAACTAAAACTTACAAAATATATAAACTCAATATAAACCAAACTAAAATATATAACTTAATTTATGACAATTTACAATTGGCGTTGAACATTTCATAAAAAGATACATAAATTCTAATTATCATAAAAACAGCTGACAGAGATAATTACAAACAAAAATTGGCCTTGTTCGTTGATACCTTAGAATTTTCAAAATATGGAGGAATAGTTATTAAGAAGAACATTCATATCTTTCCTTAACTAACATATACTTTTGTTTAAATTTAGTTAAATTCACCGCAATTTAATCGATATTCACATTCTTATTCATAACATAAGAATTAAACTGTTTTTGAAAAGTGAAAAAATGCATATTATTTTTGAAGATTCATGATACTGTCCCATCAACAACAAAAATGTATTTTAATTTTATATGCATTTAAATCTCCATTTAAGGGAAAGAAGAGACGAGGAAACGCTGTAGTTGTTCCAATTCCTTCCAAAATGCTTATAGATGATTATATGGAAACCCCTAAAAGTAAAAATTGATAGACAATCTTTAATTGCTCTTCAACTAGTAATATAAATATGTAGGTGGTCTAATTCAATATTTGAAATAAAAACAACAGTCGGAGTAGTAAAAAATAATCATAAATAATCATAATAATACAAATATAATAAACTCAAACTTGGATATAACGTTGATTCCAAAGATTGAAAAGTCCTTACAACGCTCGAACAATGTTTCAAACACAATAATATTGAGTTATGAAAATAATGACCAACAAGAATTCCCGAATTACTTATTGACTGAACGATTTTATTATCAGTAATTTGAATCTCTCTCTCAATAAACAAAAACATGTATGTAGGACTCAAACACTTGAGAGGGGGGCTTGTGATAAATGAGTCGATAGGTTTTAGGAGGTAATATCTTTAAGGGCACATTAGGTATACATACATAATTAGGGATGGGATGTCTGTTTCTTCTGTTAAATGATCTCAGCTGCTTCTTATGGTCAATAAATACTTGTAAATGAGGAACAGGCATCTTTCTATCCTTAGGGTTGTATCAATTAAAAGACGGGTAATTTAACTTCAGACTTGGAAGAACTGGTCATTTTAATACCGAGAATATTTTTAGTCCATATAGAACACAGAACTAACAATGTTATCATAATTATATAACGTAATTTTTTTGAAACTTTCCCCATTTTCGTATCTGTTGATGAGTGAAAACACAATAAACCACCAATTTATAATTAATTTTTATACGTGACGTAATTGTAAGCAATTCTTGCCGAGTTTTCAAAACATATTGTGACGTCACAAAAACTATGAACTACTTTATTTTGCTCGACGTGGAATTTACAGCTTTTGAGGGTAATGTTCCGAGTAGGAGTATTGCCATTATTCTCTTATGCCTCAAGCAATTGATTAGTGAAAGGAATTAGTGAGGTTTAAAATTTAAATTTGTCTGATTCTCTGAAAAAGGCTTCTATTAAAATTTATAATCAATATAATAGTTTCTTTTTTAATTGACCCATACATATTTAACTTACTTTTATTAACAAACCTTATAATACTGAAATAAATTATCTTAATAATGTTCAGCATTTCAATTAACGATAAAAACATCATACTTTGTAATTAAATAATAATAATTAATATCACTATACATTACCGTGCTTCGTATCAATTCAAATAAAATAAATACTTATTATATTTGAAATATTGAACATATTCATCGTGAATGGATCTTTTACTCATCAAGGAAGGAGTGAAATCTGCTCTCTTGAGATGGATGATCATGCTAGAAGTATATTTTTTTTCTATCTGGCTTCGGTTTTATCTCTTGAAGAACATATCTGAAGAGTTTCCGTATTATCATATCATAAAAATGTAGGCCCTGATTTTATAAGTTTATTTGTATCTTGATGTACGAACAACTTCCTGAATGGTCTCTAAGGAGGGATCTTAGCTTCAAATAGTGCAAAAGTGTTTGTCTAACATCTGTTTCTTTGGGATAACACTTGGGTATGCTCCTTGGATTTGAACATGTAGATGTGCAACTTTATTTAAGATAATTATAATTATTTTGAGTGTATTTGAAGTATGATAGGATTAAGATGGATTTTTTTCATTTAATTATTAGTATATTTATTTTTGTGTAAAGATGTCTATTATATTTTATATATATATAATTTACATTTGTCCCTAATAATTTGCTGAATCCATTTGTAATAAATAATATAACTAACTTCTAACTTTTGTTAACGTCGTATCATTTGTCATCATTAATTTGTTTGATTTTCTATTTATAACTTCTATTAAAATTTATAATTAATATTTTTTGTTATAATTAATCGTTTTTTTCAGTTATTATTTTTTTTTTTTTACCCATACTTTTTAACTTAAATTCACAACTATTGCGTTACAATACTTTACCTTATCAATTGACTAGTAATTTACTGCTACGGCTAAAGTGTTAGCCATTATTTTTTGATTACTCATCGTATAACATATCATAGTAGCGACTTAAGAGAAGACATTTAAGAAATCTCAACGTTAGTATAGGTATATGAAAGTTTTTTTCTCCGAGTTTCACGAAGTAAATTTTAAAATTTCGACTACTTTTTATATTAACTGATCTAGTGTTACTTGAAGTATACATACATTTCTATAGCAGAATCACGTGATGTCTTTCCTCCAATACCATAACTTTAATCATTAGTACCACATGTCTCGCTCCTACGTTTTACCTTATGTGTAAATACCTTTCTGCAACTTAATAAGTGCCCAGTGTAATTTCGCCCCCAAAATATTTCTTGGCATGTTCTCTATGGGAAATTAGTATGAAAAGCCATGCTGCAATTACTACGATAGGTATATCATTTTTGAAAAGAAGTGGGATTAAGACAACATGGTTGATGCAATTACATATTCAGAGGTTTTTTTAAATAGTTTGTTTTTTATTTATTTTAAGTATTCGATAGTTATACTACAATTATGTACTTGAAATAAATTCAAAAAAAAAAATCATTTTCAAGTAAATAATTATATAAATACTTGACACTCGACTTGGATTGGAGTATGATGACTTATTCCAAGCCTGGCCATAACATGACTTTGGCTTCATAAACATAAAGACTAAATCTTAGCTCTCTATAAAAAATCTATCTCCTTAACTCCTAGATTTATTATATATCAGACCCCAATACCTATTAAAAATATGTTAGTTCTTGCTTACAATGTGCAGCCAATAAATTAACTATTCCATTTGAAAGAATAATATATTTTTCTTGAATGGTCCTACTTTTCAGATCACAAATTCAATAAAGATGTGTAGCCTTTTTTTATAATTTTTAAAGTGAATAGATGAAGATTTTCTACTATATGCTTCCAAAAGGACGTTTGTTTTTTCCTTGAAGTCATATCAACAAAAGTACGTGAATATTAATTGATTATTTGTGCCTACAATCTGACCTCTAATGTCACTCTGTAGCGTTCATGGTTTTAAATTTATATCCATGTGAAATCATTTATTTCTTCATTCTCTTTTATTTGGCCCTCTTGATCTCTAGGTCCTCAGATTATGTGTACGATGTAGAATGTACGTACATACGTACAAGATGGAAGAGGGCGTTTACTCATACAATACCCAAAATGAAATTTAAAAAATAATAAAAATCTGTCAGGTTCATTATTTATTATTATAAATATTTTGAAGGCAGATAATAAAGAAAGAAAAACAACAAAAAGGAAAAGAAAAGAGGAGCTTAAAAAGTTGAGATGAAGAAGAATTCACCCCATCTCATACAATCTACTCAAAATAAAGAGCACAATAAATCTTTTATTTCACTAATGATGGTGATTTACATTCATAAAAGCAACATTCCTTTTCATTTGAATAAAAAGAAAGATTTTCTTCTGGTTTCTGTTGGGGCGACTTGAACAATTATAGACTCAGTTCGACACGACTCAAATGTTTGGACAGTTGATTTTCAAATTTGAAGTAACCTGAGTCCATTTGGTATTATGTTGTATATCACTAAACCTCTTCAAATGATGTTTTTAATTAAACCGAACATGAACATGGTAACCCTGAGAAATTGGAAGGATGTTTAGGAGATGAGATGGAGTTATAGTAAAAAAGAAGTAAACACAAATCTTGCTCTGTATCTTCCAAGGATATAGGTCCGAATGACCTATTTTATATCCTCAATTCTGCTTTGAGTTAAACAGTCCCAAACAATCATCAGCAGCACTTGCTGTCCTTCATGAACACACGTACTAGGGATTTGTGTTGTGTGAATAACCGGTCCTTCGGATTCTCAGTGCTAGAAGTGATATAAAAAAAAGAAATAAAGTTGAGTTACGTTTTGAAATACCGAACTTTACATGTTTTAGGACTAATATGCAGGATGGAACTGAACAGCAGTCTTCAGTCCAAAATAAGGACTGACACAAAACAACTTGTGCTTGTGAACGACTTTTTGATCTGACACAAGCTTTATGTAATATTTTCTACAACATTTATTTGCTCAGCAATGACTTCCAAAAACAACCTCTTTAAGCATTACTTCCCATTTAAAAAGGTTCTACCAATTAGAGAAACGTATTTACATACACATAGATAGAAATGAAAAGTGCTTTTTATCTCTTTAAAAGGATCCGAATACAAAGATTATACTACTTACATGATAACACCAATATCATACAATGGTAAAAAAAATTATTTTTAATAGAGTCATAATTTAACGAAATAAAATATAATATTTATAAACACTGATAGCTTCTTTCAAAATTACTTTCGCTTCCTTTTTTTAAATACAAAAACTAAAGGAGGAATCTACAAAGTTACCAAATTCATTGTCTACCATAAATCTGTGTACAGGTAATGTGAACGTAGCTAAAGAGTGTGACGACATAGGAATATCATCCGTATCCAGGAGAAGGGATCTCTTCACTGCTCTAGAATAGTGTTGCGTTTATGTCGGAAAATCTCTTAGACGGGTCTGAGACCCATATCTCTTTTTGACCAAATTGCGATTTCGGTTTTGGGTCTGGATCATTGCTCACATAGAAAATTTGGTCGAGATTGATCCCTCTCCACAAAAGAACAAAAAATGATCTTAATCAGTCTCATTTAATATTCGGTCTAGATCGATTTGATATATGAATTGAGGGTGAACTCATGTGAGCTTTCAAAATGTGCTGAACATTGGAATGAGGACGTCATTTAAAATTAAAATAGCATCTCATTAACTCGAATAACTAGGACGGGGATAAATTCGGTCTATTGAGTGAGATTGAAATAAATCGGTTATGGGCCGATTATCTGCACTAATCCAGATAATAATTTTTACAGCAATGATTGTCTAGCTGTACATTTATTCTCTGATAACAAGAAATTGAATAGTTTCGATATCATAAATTAATTGTTCATTATTTAATAATTGATTCATTCAAATATTATGAGGACGCTTCAACAGTTATTTTTATCCTCTATTAGAACCCTTGTAACAAAAATCCTGACAACCGTCTCAAAATTAAATAAATTAGAAAGAAAAAAATGTTTAAATAATTATAAAATGAAATTCACTATGAAGACTTCATTATTGTAATTCTTGGCAATTAGTTCAACATTTTATATTTTAAATTTAGAGTAACTTGAATATTATTTTGGGCAGAGGGTCATTCGGTATAATCTACGTAGGCAAAAGGACATTTGGCAATGTGGTTTTCTGCAAGGTGTTCTAGAACCTGTCGATATATTAATGGTATCGTTTCATCTTTTATTTCCCTGGCCCTATTATACTACAACTGACGTTTTTCCACTTTAGGTATTTCATGCGTTATTTTCGTCTTCTTATTTAGTTTTGTCTCTGTTCGGTTGCCAATTAGCAGATTTTGAATTTTCTCTAGATAACAGCAATTAAATCTATTGTATGCAATTACGCTTTGATACAAATGGGTTTGAGGTCCTTTATAACTAGGAAATAAATTTTTTTGTTTGTGCGTGGTGCTTGATGTATTGTTCCTTCTCACCAATATGACATAAGGATGTGGATGACTACTACTACTCGTCACACATATTTCTCTGTGGGATTCCAATTCTTTTATTACCTCCATGACGTCATCATTCTAAAAATATCTATGTATAAGAACTAAAAGAGAGTGAAAAGAGAGACAAATTTATGTATTTATCCTCATCATCAACTATTTAAGATTATCAAAGGCTTCTTTTTCGTCTTATTTTGTATAATTCTTGGAATGGAAGGAATGGAAGCTTGTTTTTAATAGAAAATGTGTATTAACATATGTTGTGGAAAGTGCAATTTGAATCCATAGAGTTTTTATATTTTTGAAGCCTCAACTAAGAGCATGATTTTGAATAAGGTGCCTCTTATCAATGAGACCTTTCCAAGTGGACTCATGATCCCGGATCCGTGAATACTTTGTTCTTATAAACACTATTTTTCTCATATTATTTACTTTTGTTCTTCTTTCTTTGACAATAGCCTCAAGGCATCATTTCACTTGACACGATTTAGTGGTACAAATAACAAAGTCGACTGAGGTTTTCGAATCTGAAAAACGACACACTTTGAAAATACGCAGTCATTTCCAAAAAGAAACATTGCTTTATTAGGTTGAAATCACCCCTCCCTCTCCTTGGTGGATATGATATGATATCTTTCACACCTGATAGCGTCATCCCTCAATGAATGAACATCTTTCACTAATAGTAATATCTGATTACTTAATTAATCTTCTTCTTTCGTGTTTTCCTTTTTCTTTATTCATATTTGTAATTTTTCTTTTTTCCTTCCCCCTTTTTCTTTCCTCTCTTCTTCTTTTCCTCCCATCATCAATATATCTTAATCCTTAGGGGAAAATTCCCATTTTTTTTTTTCTCCTTTAGTGGCCTTTGTGGTTATTTATCAGATGTAGTTTTTCCTTTCTATTTATTTTTTACACACGTAATGATGAGGTTTATTTCTCCCCGGAAAAATATAGTTATAATATTTTTTTCAGTTGATATGATGATAATAATAACAAGAGGAGAACGACAACAGCTTCATAGGGTAAGGAACTGATAAGAATCAACTTTTGAGGAGGGAGAACCTTGACAACCAAAGGAACCAACCATGCTAACTATTTTTTTCTGCTTCTCATGGTTCTAAATGTACCACACCAAACAAAAAAAAAAGATAGATTGTAGATTTAATGGGTCATTTTCCTTGGTGAAACGTGAGGCAATGTTATTATTGTTTCCTAATCAGCAGTAGTAGTTTAAAAAGGCGTGTATAGTCTTTTAGAGAGGTTATGACATTTATGTAGTTTGAGTATTATTTGGATGATTGATAAATGGATTTATTCTTTATAAGTATATCAAGTTATAACTTTTACAAGACAAATATGAATATAACTTGAGATAAAATGGTTTGCCTAACAAAGAGGTTCTTTTCCCTTCTTCCGAGTTCCTCCATTTTTTACTTTACAGTATGTATGTACATAAGGAGAAGAAAAATAACTCAGAATAACAAAATACAGAACATTGTAGTTATTAGTGAGGGAACAAGGGGAAGAAAGAACGAGAGAATAGTGATGGATCTTTTTTGAGCTGTAATACATATTTATTAAAATCATTACACTCCTGCAATATCCAATATTTACATCAAACGAGAATGATGACGTCACATTTATACTTGTCAAATAAACAAACAAACAATTCGTCCAAAGAGCAAGCCTTGAATCTATCCTTTTTCCATTCCTTCCTTCTTTATTTCTTTAGTTTCCCCTTAATTCTAGCTCCGAAAAAAGGGAAAGGAAGGAATTTTGATTTGCTCTATTTCGTTCTTCATCATTGAATGCTGGATTGGTATTCAGAGTATGCGTTTATTTTGAAACTTTACCATCAGGGGGTATTGTAGTAAGAATCAAGGCATCACTAAAAGTATGTATGTTCTTACTACAAAGGCAGAACGAACCACATTGGTATTTAAAAAAACGAAAAAATAATTTCTTGTTTTCAGCCCTTCTCTGCTTCTCTTGCATGATATAAAAAAAAATAATGACTGGGAAATTTTTCATTCTATGTATTTTTTTTTCTCTTGTTTTAGTTATTGTTTGTCGTTAATAGAAGCAGAAGTAGAACGTTTCTTCTTCTAATTACGTTTTGGAGGTTTGTATTTTTTTACTTGAGGAGTTGAAGTTGTTTTTTCTTGTTATTTTCCTTTCCTTCATCTATGACCATCATCATTGGCCATTGTATTAAGCATCGTTTACATTGTTTTTATAATTTTTTTACAGGGTGTTAATATTTAGGATTTAGAGCTCTCATGGAGACTGTTATTTAATTCTGAGATTGAAAGAAGTAGATTCTGTGGTTTTTTATGTAAAAACTTCAGAAATGTATCTGTGTTCGCATACATTAAACAAACACTATATATATATAGAATTCAGACAAGCTCGATTTCGATAATCAGACATAGATCAGAGACCTCTCATTTTGCAAGTAACTTTGGCAACAAGAGTTTGTGTATAAAATAGCACGGTAATCGATGAGACCGTTTGCATGAGTGATAGGAGAATCAGATTATACAGCTTTTTGATTTGATGTAGAATACATTGGGAAAACCATGCACTTGCGACATTTATAAAAAAAAAACCTATGGTAGAGCTATTTACAAACAAATATCTATCTAAGTGTTTATCAAACTTTTTAACAGTGTGCATGATGGCCCTGAATAATATCAAGAAGTCCAAAGAGACCACCATTACAATCAAACTGAATATACAATAGCTTGGTACTTAACCGTGTTACTTATTTATGAAGTTCCTTGTCGTTCCACTAAAAGGAAGCTCGTGTACCACACATTTGAAAACCACAAGTAACAGAGGTGAGTTTAGGAAGGAAATGAAGAAAAAACAACAGTTGGTATAAATAAGCAATTTGATCAGTTTCATCGTCGTTATTTTTATTGTATCACACAACCTTTTCTCTAAAAAAGAAGCTGAAAAAGGCCTGAAATCAGTTGATATAAAGCCAAATAAGTCAGTCATACCAACATTTATTTATAAGTATTACTTACTACCTTTTTTATTAAAAGCGTACCTATACATTTGTATATAATAAACAAAATTTCTTCATATAAATAATAAAATGGCAATATATAAGAAAAGGGATCAACAAGAAATTAAAGGATAAACTTATTAGTTCGTTTATTTATCAAAAATAATCAATTATGAAATAGCCATCTCGATTCAAGTGAGACGAGAATATCAACTGCAAAGACAACAAAATACACTGGGCATTTTTGTGTTCGTGAGGTAACACCATGTCATCAGTATTTCTTATTGTTATTGCTAATCACCAGTAGCTCATAGAATGAATCAAAAAACCAGATAAATATTGTGGTCGTGATCCCACTCATCTCAACAAAAGTGGTAACCCTACCTATCAGACTACTTATTTTCCTCTCCTTCTCAATTATAAATCGAGAAACATTATCAGCTACTGCATTAAATACATAATCATAACATCTAGACTTGTTTGGAGTCCTATTCCGTTGAGCGAGCATTCAAAAGAGAAGAATTCATGAAAAACAAAGAGAGAGACACATGTATTTCCTCGGTTTTAATTATAATTTCAAATGGTTGGGTTGAACAAATCAAAAGTCAATCATAACTTGACGAGTTTTAAAAATAATTAGTAGTATTTAGAAGCAGTAGTACTCCTAAATAGTAGTTATTTTTACACGGAGCATTTCATTCCTGTAAATACATTCCCTCTAAAATTCACCCCCGGACATTTTATTCCCAATTTAATATTTAATGACGTCATACTGTCAAAACTAGTTATATATATATATATATATACTTCCAGTTGGTATTTTTTAAATATGTGGGGAGGCCCAGGCAGTAGGCACTGGAAGACTGATGACTTATGATAGATAGGACACGGATACGAAGGATTTATAGTATTTATGAATTATAAATGACCTCATCATAAGTCTTTTAATATTGAGTAGGAATGGTATCCCGATCCGTGGATATGATTTGGACCTAGGGAAGTAAAAATAAATGACGTCATTACTCTTCTCTGTGATCGTCTATAATTACCAATACTCCTCCCTTACATCAATTTTATTACCCTATTTCTTTTCTCGCAGTTCAGATCTACCTTAATAATAAGCAGAAAGCTCGGCCTCACCCCTTCTCCCGGATCACTCACCTACTTTATGTTAATCCTGGATTGAAACCGTATTATATACATATTTAAAATGGGAATAAATGTGCGGGAATGAATTAACTGGGAATGGGATGACCGTTAATAAGCTAGCACCGTTAACAAGATATAGGGATATAAATTGACTAGTGAATCAGGAGGGGGGGCTTTTTAATTATGTACTAAGGCTCTACTTACAAATAAAATAGTAATATCAAAAGTAATTTACATTTAACATATGTATAATATATGTGTAATTATTAATATTCGGATGCTTTTTAAAATTGTCCCATATTTTAAAGACTTGTATTGCATTAAATAACTTTCTGAGAGGTTTTGTTGTAAAAATATAATTTCTTCTGAAAAAACATGTAAACAAAACATTAAAATTTCATAATTGCCCTTGAACATATAACTTCTGCAAAAATGAAAAATCCCAAAGGGAACAGATTATAACTCTATTAAAAGCTCGGCACACTTCCAAGTGAATCCAGAAGATTGCCAAGGTTAATCATAAAATTGTTTACAGGTGCAAAAAGGGATTGGAGGATGGAATTGAGTCTGATAGGAGATCAGGAGTGGAACAACCAAAATCTGCGAGAACTCCAAGGTTGGTCAAGGCTATCTGTGAAAAAATTCGGCGAAATCTACGAAGATCCATACAAAAGCTGGCCAGGATCACAATGTAAGCAGAACCACTATGATCAAGATTGTTAAAGAGGACATTAGGTCAAACTCTACAAAATTCAGTATTATCTTCTTTTGTCAACGGGTGCCATTACAGAGAGAAAGGATAGAAGCAAAGTTTTGCTCAACTGGCATGCGGTACATAGGAATGCCATCATGATTTATTTTGACGAAAAGTTATTGGGGTGTTCCACAAACGCTACTTAAAATACGGAAGTAACGCACTGGAGGCAAAACGAATAAAGGAGACGATTAGATTGGGGTACACTCATATACTTAATTCTATTTGTAAGGTATTACTTATTTAAAAGGATGTACATAGACTCTGATAATAAAAAAATTATATAAAAGTTGACTCTTTTTGATAAAAGGCACATTCTTTTACTATTGCTAAAAACTCATACCTACGTCATAAATATAAAAGTAAATAAAAAGCGAGAATACATAACAGTTGTTTACAATAAGTTGGAAATTCAACAAGTAAAAAGACATAGTCTTGGCAAAGACATATGACAGCATTGATTCCAGCCAAAAAATTGACTACAAAGTACAAAAACTTTGGTCAATCATGGTTGGGGGCGCTGTGGCTTCAAATGGAGCAAAATCACCTATATTCCGGATTCCTGATGGGATAAAATTAATCAAAAAGTATATTAGACTTTCATAAGACTAAAGTGAAGCCCTGGATTGAAACCAGATTTCCACGTCAAGAAGTTTGCTTCACTCAGGATTCAACTCATGCTCATGGTGCCCACTCAGTTCAAAACTTGTGTAAAAAAAATTCCATCATTTTTGGGACAAGTCCATGTGGCCCCTCTTCACCTAATTAAAATCCCCTGGACTTAACAAATGAGGAAATACTGGAGAGGGAGGTCAATGCTTATCCTTCAAGAAATAAGGATGCTCTAATGGCAACCCTTAGTAAGAAATGGAACCACATTTCAGATGATGTAGTAAGTACCAGTTGTAATGCGGTTTGGAAGAGATTAATTTATTTATGGGACAATTTAAAAAAGCAACCCAGTATATACATTTATATATATATTTACTAGTGTTAAGACTCAGATCAATTTCTTTATTTTTTCGGATCGGATTCTTCATTAAGCATTAATTTTTATTAAATTGTAGACCTATTGACTTGGTAGTTTTGATCTGCCCATATATAGGAGTTGGACAATGATCAAAGACTTTAAACTTCAAATATCGCACAATTGGCCGAACTTCTTAAAGTACTAATTAGTTTGGTTCCACAAAAATTTAATGAGGATTGTGTAGGATTTCTAGATCGAGCTCCAACACTAATATTTAGGTTTTTGTTGTATTTTTGAGAAAGATTTTTACTCAATATTAAAAACAAAGTTCGCTCTACAGTGAAAATTTAAGAAAAAATATATCATTTCGTCTCAGATTTGATATTTAATGTCTGAAGAAGCAAAACTAGATTTGTATTTTTGTAAATACAAAATATTTACATGTGTTAGTTTTTCATTATTATAAAAGGATTACAAGGTGGTCATACATATCAGGTTCTTCTTCTTTGTTCTTTTAAAGTGCATCATCCATGATCCGTGCTTAGTTTTCAATAAAGAATTAAAAGACAAACTGTATGTACAATATGTAGACAACAATATAATTCAATGCATTTAAACGATTTGAAATACGCAACAAAGTCTCTTAAAATGTGTGCACTTATAAATCTGCATGAATAATAGACTAGAGATCAAAGTTTGGCCTTCCCTTAAAGTATTAGGTACGTGATCCATTTCATGGCTTCCTATGATGTTGCTAAGGGCGTAAATGGTAGAACTCTATTACAAGCAGTCTAGTTCACATGTTTCTGAATCCTATTCAAGGCTTGCAAGTCCATCTATTTTGAGTTCAAGTCAAGTCCGAGTCCAGACTCGTGTACTTCAGCTCTGACTTAATAAAATATTCAGTTCTAAATGCTAACAAATATTCAATATTATTTGAGGTATATAATTTTGATTGGAACCGAGTTTTTTTATAACTATTCCCTACTCAAGTAAAAAGTGGACATGTAAGCATGTAGTTCCTTTAAATCTCCAAGCTGAAGCTTGTACATAATATGAATATGAAAAATACTGGAATCCAGGCGAGCTTCTACAAAAATATCCGTGTGAAAGGAGATCTACTCAAAAAACAAAAACACGCACACACAATAATGAGGTCCATGATAATAAATACAGGCTAATATTTTGTTGTTGTTGAAAGGAATTAGAACAAAAAAGAAGGGGTGCTCTCCCTATCTCAAAGAAATATGTTGTATTGGAAACCTCTCACAGGGCTCACAAGTCTCGCAAATTGACATGAATTAACAAATTTCCATCTAATCTTACGCCTTCACCTCATTTTACTCTATTATTAGTCAAAAAAAGTTCAAGATGACTCCTTTAGGGCCCCAATCTTTTACTTATCTTCACCATAAAGACTCAAAAGAAGCCACAAGTGCAATTGAATGTTTTATACGAAGCCAAAAAATAATTTTGGGTTATTCTTTATTACTCTGAACTTAATGGGTAATAAAACTTGAGAGTCTGGTTGAATGATGTCATTACACCATGTAATGACGTTACATGGTAAGATTAAAAGTCTCCATGGAATTAACGTAGCTCATGGACCACGCGCTTGGGAGAAATTATTTCCCTTAATCTCAATGTGCGTAGGTACACGCCCAGGCGATGCTCCAGCGTCTTTGGATCTCAATCTGCAGGAGAAAAAGATCCAATTAATATTAAGAATGCTGAAATTTGTGATGGGCATTTGACATCCAATGATTTTGAGCGAAATCTCCAGGCTGAGCTTCTTGACTTAAAGGCCAGGATGAAATTAATAAGTGATGCAGTCCCCTCACTCCAGATTCCCTTTGCTTCTCCCAGTTCAGATGAACCCAAATCCTCCGGAGATATTCTTAAGGAAACTCGCGAAAGGAAAGAGCTTGTGAAGATTATTCTTAACATTGAGCCTGGATTACTAATTGTGTATTCTGAGGCGAAGGATTATCAACAAATGGTTCTGATTGATTAATTAAATTACAAAATTTAATGTAGCATAAATTCATCCTTACAATGGATAGAGCAATTGAAAGGGTTATAGTATTGGGGGTCAAACGGAGTCACATAAATCAAAAGAATGCCTCCAACTATAGTTAACATTCTTCTTGGGTATAACAAGTCCATTTTTGAAGTAAATAGGTCTATGAAATATTGGGGCATTTTTTTTTTGATTTTGTTCAAGATTGTTTTCTTATTGCTAAGGCACTTTAAATACATATTATGTCCTCTTTGTGATTTGTTATACATAATAGATATTATTGTTTGACAGAATATGTTGATATATTTAGATTGATGCGTTTACGAAAAAGCATGTTCTATTAAGAATATAAAGTTTATCTACGACGTCTGGTAAATATATGTAAGTGGCTCCTTTGTTGGGCTTTATTGGATAAGGAGGGGATAATCTAATCAGAGTAAATTGCCTATAAAAAATTGCATCATAAGTAGGCTTTTTATATCCTATTTCGGTGTGTCCTATTTATATAAAGAAGGTTGTATAATATTTACATTGATTAGGGTAGGGGAGACGGAAAAGCATAAATATGAAAATACAGGAAAGTTCTTTTAAACGTTCGCAATTTCATCCCCCTACAAACCGGTTTTAATACAAACACATATCAATGGAGAGTAAATCCTGTACAAAATTCTTTCCTTACACAAAATATGTACATCCGGCTTCTCTTAACCAGGAACAAAAACGTTGTGCACTTTTATATATTTTGTGCAATTTAAATAGTAAAATAGGCAACACCTTTTTGGCTAAAGCGGTCGGATGCACTACTTCATTTGTCGAAAAATTCAGAATACGTTTCGAGCAGGATAATAAGGACCCAACGACAATGATTTTTCGGACGCCTTATGATCCAAAAGCGGTCAAAATTGTCCAAATGCCTACTTTTTTGTGAAAAATAAAGAAAAAATTGAAAATGATCCCTGCCAATCGATAAATGCGATCGCTGACAGCATCAACGATTTGTTTTGTTCAAGTGTCCATCGTATCATCAATAAAGACCACAGCTATGCAACTCATAAGAGACAGCTTTTAACTCCGTCAAACAAGGAGAAAAGTGTCGCCCAAACCAAGGTTTTGATAAAACTAAAGCAGAAACCTCTCGACCAAAATCTAGTATGATTATTCTTAGATGAGAAATACTTCTGTCAAGCCCATAAGCATAACTTGAGGAATAATAGATATCTGCAAAAAGTCCCTGTTAAGCCCCTAGGATCAAAAACACCAAGCATCCACAGCAAATTATGGTTCTTGGTATTGTTAACAGTGAGAGTCACGTTATACCACCCTTTATCATCAAGCAGGACTTGAAGATCCCCTGGATTCGCAGCATCATGAAAGACTGAGCTTGATCTGTCAGCAAGGCAAAATAACTCTCTAACATTATCAGAAGAACACACGATTTTCTTGATTATGAGAATTTGCCGGAATTGAACCCTTTAGACTGTTTTGTTTGGAGTAAAGTTGAAAGGGTTTCCAGTGAAGGTCCCTACAGCACCATAAGATTGCTGAGAACTGGGATGAGGAGGGCATTCCAAACTTTATCCAGTGGGACGGTCACGAAGACAGTGGGTGAGGTAATGGCGATTTTATTGATTTAATTTCAAATTTATGTTATAATGTTGATGTTTCTGAAATTTTTAATTAAACCAGTAGTGAAATAAAAAATTTTATTCTCAGCTTGCGAACGTTTAGATGAACCACTCTTGTGCAATATAACGGTTGTTATTGTTAAATTATTTTCGTTCGAACTAATTTTTTTACGGAATTTAATTAGTTTTTATTTGTTTTTTTGTAACTGATATCCTTAGAATGATTGATTCTATAAATATATTTTTATCAAATAAACTGATTTTGTGGGATAAAAGTAATTTTTTGGTAATTTAATTGATTATTTTTCTGTCCTGTTTTCACCTGAAAAATTGATTATCTTGCATATATCAGTTGATATGGTTTTATACAAATTTAAAGATTTCATATATGAATTTATACTTCACCAACGTTACCTTTATTAACCCCAGAAGGCCCCTGATTAGATTAGAATAGATTATGAGTGTGACTTTCTCCGATTTATATTATTCACTAGTTGTGATATATAATAAGAATCTTATTATATCTTAATCTCTTATAATACGTTCAAAGAAAGTAATTACCAACGTTAAAAAATCTTGTGATATATTTGTCAAAAAAAATATTATTTCATCTTATTTTTTTATATTTCTAACTCAAATTTGATTTCACTTTGACTAAGAGAACAGTTACTCAATTTGACCAGTCGAATTCAAATGCAATGATATCGATATTTATAACTTTAAATAGTTTTTGTTGAGTAGACAGATGATGTAAGTATGTAGTGTTCAATATTGGCGTGTCTAGCCCCTCTAACCAGCCCAGGGGTAATTGAGCCAAAAGTAAAAGGTATCAATGTTTCTCCTGATCAACGTATGTTTAATCATATCCTCTATTTTTGCAATGGAGTAGAGCAATTTGACGAATTTAATACTATGCTGAATCGACAGATGTTAGGCAAGTCCCTCCTAGTCAGCACCTATAATCATATATACGTAGACATGAAGGGTCCAAAGAACTGTTATTACGCTGCCAAACATCAAGAAGGAGAGGGAAAATGGATGGCAGATGGATCCTTGTGTAAATAAAGTCCTCTCTAAAATAGTAATAATAATAATCAACTGTTGTCCTGAGATTATAATAACAGTATCTCCCCACATCTCTCCTGAATTTGACAGAACATTTATTTATATTGTATCAGACAAAAATAATGTTGAATGAATATCAAATAAAGGCAAATTTCCGGATTACTAATATTCATATGTGACGTGTCCAATAGGGGGCACATGTGCTTTGTTTTACAGAAAAAACGGCTAAAACTCCTAAATATTAATATTGTTGAATTAGTTTTTTTTTTTTTTTTGTATACATCTAATAAAAATGTGTCTATATTTCGTTTTTGAGGCATTAAAAAACAGTTTAATGAACAGTAACATTTTTTTTATAACTTCATTTGCGAGTATATTATACGTATGAGAATATACCAATAGTATACTATGTATAATCGAGATAAAGTTTGAAGACTCTATAGAGCTTTGTACACAATTTTATATAAATACATTATTTAAAGGTAACAATTTTACATAAATTTTTGTAAGTTTTATATTTATATATTGTACAAAAAATATTTTTTTTTTTTTTTGAAAATTTTACTATTTTTATCATTTAAATAGATAAAAATGATAAATATACCTAATGTTTTAACCTAGAAGAACACGTACACAAAAAAAAAAATTTAATGTTTTTTAGATCATCATTAATGAAGACCCTGCGTATATTTGTGCACTGATAAGGTTTTTCTTTGATAGTGTACTACAAGATTAAACAATGTAGAGGGTATTATCAAAACAAAATTGAGATAGAAAGGATTTAACTGAGCGGAAATTTTGTATTTTGACAATAGAAATGAACGTAGATAATATTTTTTTGGAGCTCAAATGTTTCCATATGAAGTATTTTGTCATTTAAAAAATAACTCTCTAACATTATCAGAAGAACACACGATTTTCTTGATTATGAGAATTTGAGGTACGTCCTGCCATGTTTGGCCTCCTAACTCGTCGGAATTGAACCCTTTAGACTGTTTTGTTTGGAGTAAAGTTGAAAGGGTTTCCAGTGAAGGTCCCTACAGCACCATAAGATTGCTGAGAACTGGGATAAAGAGGACATTCCGAACTGTATCCAGTGGGACGGTCACGAAGACACTGGGTGAGGTAATGGCGATTTTATTGATTTAATTTCAAATTTATGTTATAATGTTGATGTTTCTGAAATTTTTAATTAAATCAGTAATGAAATAAAAAAAATTATTCTCAGCTTGCGAACGTTTAGATGAACCACTCTTGTGCAATATAACGGTTGTTATTGTTAAATTATTTTTTATATTTTCGTTCGAGCTTAATTTTTTACAGAATTTAATTAGTTTTTCATTGTCTTTTTGTAACTGATATCCTTAGAATGATTTAGTCTATAACTATATTTTTAACAAATAAACTGATTTTGTGGGATAAAGTAATTTTTGATAATTTAATTAATTATTTTCATTGTTTCACCTGAAAAATTGATTATCTTGCATATATCGGTTGATATGGTTTTATACAAATTCAAAGATTTTATATATGAATTTATACTTCACCAATGTTTCCTTTATTAACCGGAGAATGGACCTGATTAGATTAGAATAGATTGTGAGTGTGACTTTCTCTGATTTTTATTATTGACTATTGATGATCTATAATAAGAATCTTATTATATCTTAATCTCTTATAATACGTTCAATGAAAGTAATTACCAACGTTAAAAATCTTCTGATATATTCGTCAAAAATATTATTTCATCTTATTTTTATATTTCTAACTCAAATTTGATTTCACTTTGCCTAAAAGAACAGTTACTCAATTTGACCAGTCGAATTCAAATGCAATTATATCGATATTTATAACTTCTTAATAGTTTTTGTTGATAACAAACAGATGTAAGTATGTAGTGTTCAATATTGGCGTGTCTAGTCCTCTAACCAGCTCAGGGGTTAATTGAGCCAAAAGTAAAAGGTCATCACAATGTTTCTCCTTGATCAACGTATATTTAATCATATCCTCTATTTTTGCAATGGAGTAGAGCAATTTGACGAATTTAATACTATGCTGAATCGACAGATGTTAGGCAAGTCCCTCCTAGTCAGCACCTAAATACATATATACGTAGACATGAAGGGTCCAAAGAACTGTTATTGTGCTGCCCGTACAACAAGAAGGAGAGGAAAAGTTGGCAGATGGATTGATCCTTGTGTACATAAAGTTCTCTAAAATAGTAATAATAATAATCAGCTGTGGTCCCGAGATTATAATAACAGTATCTCCCACACATCTCTCCTGAATTTGACAGAACATTTATTTATATTGTATGGATGTGATGCGTCAGACAAAAATAATGTTGAATGAATA
>NW_027295049.1:0-909 GCF_016086655.4 Lepeophtheirus salmonis | reverse complement strand
ATTTTGGAACTCACGTTTACGTTCAGGAATGAGGTAATGACAAGGTTGCTACTTTCCTTTAACCCCTTCAGACACCACTTTGGCCCTAACTTCAAGCTCAATCAAGGCCAGCTTGGACCTTAAGCATAGAAGAAGGCGGTTGGTGTATCATGTCATGGACCATATCATAGCCTAACCACTTCCCCGATAAAGATATCAAACAACTTTATCAAACAGGACGTAAGTGAGCATCTTGTTGTATGGAAATTAAGCAAGTGAGATAGTAGGCGCACAGAATATGGAATTTGATAATGATTGGAACCGGAGCACCCCCAATGATGTCAAAATAAATGGTAAGTACTTAAATTGAATCAGTCTTGCATATTCCCTTAGAGTTGAGTATAAGGCCCTGATACTTGTAAGTGGTATCAATACCAAGAACCAACCATAAATAGAGACTTATCTACATTGCCGTGGCCATCTCTGATGTATAATAATCTTTTGTCTTTCCAGATGATTGAAATCGAGCAAAGGTGAAGGGGTGTATTTCATGAAGACCCTCTTTAAAAGAAAGAAAAGGAGATCTATCCCTAATGTCAGATATCTTAAAGTAAGTGGTCAGTCACTTGAGTCAGCTGTAACGAGCAAAAGAATGTGACAAAAGGGATCCCTGGGTCTAAAGAGGAGTTGTATTAGTTTTGAAAGGTATCTGAAAAGGCCTGTAAGGGTTGCTGTGTATAATCCATCTCTCATTTTGTACCTTCACGACTTCCTATGCTCCTTTAGCGAAACACCGTCGGGTCCTGCAGACAAAGTCTTCCCCATCAACACAGCACAGGTCTTTTACAGTTGCCCTTGGTCAGCCTGACCTATACAGTTCTATTATCTTCAACAGACGGAGCTGCAAAGACATCTTCCCACCATTTTCTG
>NW_027295048.1:0-535 GCF_016086655.4 Lepeophtheirus salmonis | reverse complement strand
TAACATTATATTACAAGTGTAAATCTTTCCTATTTTTTCTCTTTCCTATATTCCCGGAAGTAAGTATATATATTAATTTATAGAAAATACAGAAGGAATGTTTTGACTACTAGTGTAAGGGACATACAAAAATATTTTGTATTTTTGTAACGATCTTTATTGTATCTCAACATAAAAGAAAAAAATTAGAATGGTATGTCGGATGGACCTTATTTTTAAATTTGAGAAATGTTGAGCTACGAGGTTTGCAAATCTTTCCTTTTAGACTAAAAACATCGTATACAGATGTTGAACGGGTTAAAAAATATTTAGACGCAGCTCAAGAGTTTTTTCTAATAAATATCTAATGCCAAGATATTATGAAAGAAGTCTTTTATCCATTTGTGGTTAAATTAAATAATTCAAATTAGTGTCCAAAATAACTCAGAGTTGTGCTATTTTGGCTTTTTTTTTTCCAAAATAAAGGTTAAAATAACTAATTATTATAAAATTCACTTTTTTAAGTATTTTATTTTTAGAAATAAATAAAGAAACA
>NW_027295047.1:0-644 GCF_016086655.4 Lepeophtheirus salmonis | reverse complement strand
AGGGCTTTAAATTTTATTGAGTATTTTATAGGCTGTGCATTTTATACTACATAAATAATAAATAAACAATTCAAAATTGAATGAAAGAATGAACGGCTAACGAAAATTTTACAAAACGAACTATTGAACGAATGAATGGGAAAAAGGCTGAACGGGTACAAGCCTGAGCATATGTATAAAAGATTTAGTGCTACAACCAAAGACAATTTTTCTTTAACTCAATCCATCTTCCATCCTTGGACTATTTCACATTTCTCAAGTTCCAATATTGATTTTTTACTTATATATCTTGCCTCCAATCAAGTGTCCTTCACTAAATACTTTAAATGGAGAGAATGTATAAAAAATAAAATATAAAAAATGTTAAAATAGGAAAGTAAAATCTCGATACTTTTCATTACTTGACTGTCCTAATTTCCATCTACCATCAGTGTAAGGTCCTCTGTTTAAAGATCAATCAAATGCTTTTTATTTCTTATGGAAACACCAAAACCTCCATATTTCCGTATAAGTATACAACTTAATTGTTCCATTGCAGCCACAAACAATAATGGAGATACGGAACATCCTTGTCGACAACTTCTTCCTAAGACTAAATGGTTACACTGTAATCCATCAATCACTATAGTTGAAATTCTATTGAA
>NW_027295046.1:0-460 GCF_016086655.4 Lepeophtheirus salmonis | reverse complement strand
TCTTTGATCCGTTTTGTTACATGAGCATAAGAAACATTGAGTTGTGAGATATTGTCAATATCTGTTCGTCAACCTGAATATTCCATTGTGCGCTCAACAATTTCAATCACGTTATTTAATACTTTTTTAAGTGCCATTTTGTTCTTCTTCACTAATTTTTAAACTACTTGATTCGATTTTTTGATAACAAGTTGTTAGGGCTGCATCCTTCTTCAACTCTGTCTCAAGTGTTTGCTCACAAATGTATATATAAATATTTTCACCGACTCCAGTTTGAGTCCTCAGCTTAATTTGAGTTCATTTCAAGACTGTAATTACACTATAGTGTCCATAGTGTGAAGGTTCATATTGAGTTCAATATAAATTAATTATAATAAATCATAAGGATGTGTGGAAATCTAATTTCATCTGTAGGAACTTGAGATTCGGGTTTGATATATATATGTATTTTACAAGCTTT
>NW_027295045.1:0-1258 GCF_016086655.4 Lepeophtheirus salmonis | reverse complement strand
TGATGTTGTCTTTTCTGGAACTTTAACTTTTTAGTCGATAATCCAAACAGTAGAATTATAGAGACTGTTTTTTTTTGTTAATCCTTTCAAATTAAACAGAATAAACTCTCTCATTATTTGCAGAGCCTGACCATTGCTAAAATCATGAATCAAAGTGCTAAACTTTCACAAAAAATTCCAGAAACCAAGCCCCAAGGCTGCGCCTGATCAGTGGTATTCAAGATCACCAATATATTTTATTTTTAAATAAATACAAACAGGGGCAGGGGGATCTAAAATTAAGGACGTCCAAGCAGAGAAGGTATCAAGTTGTGGGGAAAAAACAGACAGAAGGAGAGGGAACGGGTCAATCACCTTTTGCAGTTTCATTCCTTTTACTATTTTCTCCTCTCTGTAAATTAATTACATTACTCAATATATTAAGCTTATCAAAAAATTCAGGAAGCGATGGGGAATCAACAAATAAACCAAGGTGATTTTTAAAGGTATTCAAGGCCCTCTGACTTTGCATTACACATGGTTGGTAAGTTATAAGCTCATCACAAATTCGGTGCCTACAAATACACGGATGAAAACGAACGGTACAATTATTTGTAGGTTATGTGAGGAGATAGAAGAAGATGATGTTCATTTATTCCTGAAGTGTCCATATTCAAAAAGTTGAAAAATTAGAATTAGACAATATTTAGAAATTGATCATGAGGGGGCATGTCTTCAGACTTAATGAGTTCTAATGTAATTACACTGAAATTATGTCTACAATTTATATACTATTATCGATTCACAAGAAACCCAAAGCTCTAACTTGAAATTTGTTTTGACGGTGAATGGTCTATTTTCAGTGATAAACTAGTTTTAAATATGTCAAAACTTTATATCGGCATTTTAGAGTTTATGTTATTTTAAATGTCTATATGTTGGTTATTTTTAATGTTGGCTTGGTTATTGGTTTTAGAAGGTAATTGTTCTGCTGTTACTTATAGAGTTTACTTTGAGGATAATAAACCCCCTGAACTCCAAGCTAAGAAAAAAAAGAATGGCTCCAAGCACCTCTGGGCAATTAACTTCTGGCCACTGCAGTACCCAGAACTCAATCCTCTAGACTATTCCATCTCGTTGCACATGGAGTCCAAGGCATTCTACAGTTCCCCAATTCTGTTTTTCGGATCTCTGTTAAAGCTTAAGATCCTTAGTCTACAGCAACGTCCCCTAATAATCAATGTACTACTGGCCAGCCTCTGAGGTTTTCATATTTTAA
>NW_027295044.1:0-345 GCF_016086655.4 Lepeophtheirus salmonis | reverse complement strand
TCCTGTACCTACAATATAAATAAATAATTCCTCAGAGTAGGTATTACCATAATCATTCTTTATCATTCAAGAAAAAAGAACGATGAAATGAAAATAATGTCAACAAGAAGACACATTGTTTGTTTACTCACTCTAAGATAAGATGGATTCTAATGTAGTCATTTTCTTTATAAATCTATTCAATGGGCATATGAACATTTCATTTGTGCTAAAAAAAAATTAGGACATAAATGTTGGATATGATTATATTATATTGCGTCTTTTTCTTCGTTATTCTACCATCATATCCGTAAATATATATTACATCAAAAATACTTTTTCTTATGATCTTCAATTTCACGGCGA
>NW_027295043.1:0-2128 GCF_016086655.4 Lepeophtheirus salmonis | reverse complement strand
TAAATGTAATATAAAATGACAATGTAAATCAAGTTAAAATAACGATTGACCACTCTATTGAAAATTTTATAGATTACCCTGGCATTTATCAATCATACTTATATCATACCCGACGATTTTTATTTTATAAAATTGTAAATATTGAGGGGTACCATTTTTTTTCTTTAAAATGAAAAATAAGGATATATTCTTATTTATCATTTAAGAAAAGGAACTTTAATAAAACTTTTGAAATTCAACGTCATACTTTGAAATTTAAAAACTTAACTTTAAAATTGAAACTTATGATATTTTGCAAGATAATTTTAAAATTGAACTTCTGAATCCCTTTATAAATAGAGAATGTTATTTAAAAAAAAGTCATTTTTCAAATAGCTATAGAGTTCAAAAACGCTGTTTGTAGACTGCAACTTTACAAACATAACCTTTTCATTAAAATAGAACAGAAAATCGAATAAATATGTCACCTATAGAATTGAACACCATATTACACACGCTAAAATAAAAATTTAGAAGAAGTTTACCTTTTTTCTGACCTTAAAACTGTACTTGTTAGGCTGAAAATGTTATTTAATTATTAATTTAAGCACAAAATGATTAATATTGTATTGTATTTTAAAACTATTATATTCTTGTTCTTCAGTCATAGTCGGAGAGCCTGTCACAGAAGATTTCAACCCATAAGGTACAAAAGGTTTGACTTTCTGAAATTACTTATGTCACTTAGAACATTCATTGGCGGACGGGGGTTTTGAACAATAAGGTACATGGACAAAACTTTCACCAATGTATAGTACTATGTCAAAACATCATAAAACACCAATATTTGAGTTTATATTGATTACTTATTATTGAAGGTAATCCATAGATGGAATGTTTGAGATTAAAACACTAAAAAGGCACTGCAGAATTCAAGAAATATTTTCTTCTTAAATATTATAGAATCCATTCCACCAAAATAGATTTGCAAAAGCTTTTAAATTCTATTGTTTTAATCCCGCCCAATATGATATCAAATAATATATAATTGTATATCAAAAATATTGCTCTCAATACATATGTATAATGACAAAACATCAATAAATATTCAAATAAGAAAGCACGCTTCCTACTAGAATCGATGACCACTCACATGGCATACACGTCAAGTCAAGACATAATGTTTGAGAAGAAGTGTAACCTGAGAAAAGTCTTCTTGTTGTACCTTTCATATAATTTTCAACTAGAATCCAACAGTACAATACTACATTGGAGCTAATAAAAACATAGGCTCTCACTGACAATATTGCAGCCATAGTACTTTATACTATAGCAAGCAACAGAGTTATCAATAATGAAGAATGTCCAATGAGAATGGGCATGTTAAAAAAAAAAATCAACATGGTAACCCTGACAATTTGACGAGTGTTTTGGAGGAGAGTAAGAATTATGTTCATGTCGTTTCATTAGATCAGTTAAAATCTTCTATATTTCAAGTAACACTAAAATACTAACATAAATGTAATCAAAATTTTCAAATGCAGGAATACTTGATTTACTTCGTGAAACTCATAAAAAGAAATTTCATATTTCTATATTATAGATCTATTAACATTGAGATCTTCTAAATTTCTTCCTAAAGTCACTAATATGATATGTTATACAATGAGTAATCAAAAACTAATGAATAACACTATAGCCATAGCAGTAGATTACGAGTAAATCGATAAATTAAAGTATTATAACGTATATTTGTAATTGTAAATCAATTTCAATCTATTTAGTTAATTCATATTTGAGCTGGATCAAGAAAAAGAAAAATTTTATGATCCTTTATTATTGGATTTCAGATCCATGGAAGAATTTTTCATTTGCCCATTTTTTCAAAAGAATAACGATATGCACTATGAACAGAGGCTGAAATCCCCACAACATCAATTTGGACTCTATTCAAAACTTTTAGGACTTTTGTTAAGGATCAAACAACATACACAATTCCATCTGTAAAATATAACTTTGCAAGAATAAAAAAAGAAATTGGGACTGCATCTATATGCTGATTTTTTTCTGTCTCTAGTTGTTTTCTTCTAATAGTCCTTTCTTATGCATACGCTCAGGCCAACATTGAATATACAAAATATTAATGTTG
>NW_027295042.1:0-998 GCF_016086655.4 Lepeophtheirus salmonis | reverse complement strand
ATACCGCCCCCTTGGGGACGGTGCTTTGATCTAGGGGGCGGTAATGGGAAAAGGGGTGATTGGGGGGCGGTAGAGCAAAAAAACAACCGGTGATTACATATTATTACATAAAACAAACAAATTGATCTACAAAAATAAAGAAATATGACTACAAAATAGCAGGAATGAATATCTTGAATATTATCCGGTTAATACGATGAAAATACGTTATATCGAGATTGTACAAATGTACTTCATTATTGGCGCCTATATATTTTGCTCTATACTCAGTTTACTCTTACTCTCAAATGCAAACAGACTACTTAGAATAAATACTTATAATTTTGTTAAAAACGTGAAACTACGGAAAAGTAAGATCCAAAAACTACAACCCAAATTCCACATTCTAAAACTTCAAGCAAGGACGTCAAGTAATTATAAAACTGTATTAAGAATTTTTTTTGCATCAATTAGCTTTTATTTCTTTAACTATTTGGACCATAGACAAATCTTGATCTACATTTCTGCTGTTAAACACATGGTTGTAGTTGAGAATAGTTAGACAAGAAAATACAGTTACAGTATTAACCAGTTAACCAACCCAGTAGGGAGTTATTTTTTTCTTCCTTTTTGGATATTGTTTTGCTCAATACTAAACTGCCATCAAAAATAACTTGTCTCTATATATTTATTTCTCAATTATTTGGACCATAAGACCTTGAGATTTATCCATCTTCTTACTGCAGCAACATTTCAAACTCACATAACTTACTCATTTGAAAATTCCCGAAGCGATGTTTCCGTAAAAACTTTCTAAATCAATTAATACTGTTATCACATCAGTAAATAAGATCAAGGCACATTCCCTCAATTCCAGACTGTTTCGACAGCTTTGCATTGATAATAATGAAGAGTTTGATCGTTTATTGCTACACACAGAAGTTAGATGGCTATCAAGGGAAACTGCCTCAAACGATTCTATTCTTTGTTTGATACAGTTGCTGAATTTTTACAAGAAT
>NW_027295041.1:0-609 GCF_016086655.4 Lepeophtheirus salmonis | reverse complement strand
TCCATACCACCCCATGTGTACCCCCACAGGATTAATTCCTGATTTGTAAACATTCATTTCAAAATAGATTTAAATATTTTCAAACCTGATTGAACATTCGTGTGTACTCAAAAAGGCAGAATCTGAGGATTTGTTGCTGAGTTATAATTGTAAGCCTTGATGAACATCAGAGTAATTCAAGCAAATGCCTTTACTTATTTCCTTCTCTCCTTCCTCCTTGTCACAGCTATTGCTGCTGATCAAATGAAAGGTCTTAAGTATTAACCTATTTCTCTTACAAAACATTCTTCAAATTGTCAGAGTTACCATGTTGATTTTCAGTTACTTTTTTTTAACATGCCCAAAATACACACGATTTTCATCAGTAGGTGACATCCCCATCCAGACTTCCTACAATATTAAGAACTTAATAATGGAGCGCCCGCCCCTCCTTTACAGCCAAGAAATAACAAAAATTCTTCATTCAATTTATTTTAATACGA
Source organism: Lepeophtheirus salmonis (assembly GCF_016086655.4). NCBI lineage: Eukaryota > Metazoa > Arthropoda > Copepoda > Siphonostomatoida > Caligidae > Lepeophtheirus > Lepeophtheirus salmonis. The sequence goes on along the minus strand of NW_027295041.1, from coordinate 127 downwards.
GAATTTCTATTTAAAAGAAACCATTTAAGATGGCTTATCCGTGATAGCTCATTTTTTGACATGAGATGACATTCTTTTCCAAGACGCCCCACACTGTAAAGCCCTTGGAGTTGAAGTACGGGCATGT
>NW_027295040.1:0-637 GCF_016086655.4 Lepeophtheirus salmonis | reverse complement strand
CTCAAATAATTTCTAAAATCCACATTAGTTAAGCATCCTATTAATAATTAAATATTATTTTCCCAATACCAATTCCAAAAAAAAAAAAAACAATTCCCGATTCCAATTAATTGTCCTATCAGTAATAATAAGCATACAATTGACAAAAATATGTTGAATTATTGAGTCATATGTTAAATTAAAGGAAATAAAAAAGTTCACTTTTTGTGCAAGATGATTTTATTTTAATACACCACATTTTTTTTACCCCTCCATTAGTCAACATCCTTTTTTTACCTAGTTTATGAACATAGGTAAAATGATACAGTGACCATTAAACGAATTATATTAAATGATACACAGTCGACAAACACTCCAAGTTAATCTATTTTGAAGTGGTATGTTTTCCCAACTATTTAATTCATTTTGCAAATGTAAATTTCAATTAAAACTCTAACAACACTTGATTGAGTTAAAGAAATGAGACAAATACATTATTTTTGAAATTAATTGGAATAATATTCATTTGGTGTATAAATAAGAAATAATGAGTACAATACAACATGTAAATATTTTCCAATTGTTCTCCATTTTGACAAAATCAAAGAATAAATTAACCATATTAAAATAATAAAATATTTATTTTTCATTACGGAGC
>NW_027295039.1:0-610 GCF_016086655.4 Lepeophtheirus salmonis | reverse complement strand
AAAGTATCTTAATTATTAAAATTATAATAATTATTTTCTAGCATAGATGGCAAAAGATTCAAACAAACTAAAAATGGCTTATAAAATTATAGTTATTCATTTAAAATGCCAAAATAGTCAAAGACTACGTGTTTATCTAGCAACACAACTATTGAGCCATACAACTGCCTCTGCACTATAAAATCTATTTCCTAAAAGGAAGCCTCAAGCGAATTTCATCAAAACAGTAGATTCATGGTTCGACGTCTTCAATAGTAGGAATCCTTTTGACTCCAAAATAAACTTGTGTGGATTTGGTAATCATATTAAGGAACAGGAAGAGGCTATTAACAAGATGAAAGAGACAATTAAATGTATACAGGGAATTGGTAAAAGAAATAAAATTATTCCTTTTTAGCGTAGAATTTTGATTACCATTGCCTCTTTGGAAAACTTATTAAATGACCTGAAGAAAGCATCTAGAATTAAATACATACTTACTTCTAGGTTAAATCAAGTAAGTATGTCTCGAAAACTTTTCTGGGGCTTGAGGGCATTGGGAGTATCCTACGACCACCCAATATGAAATATCGAACCAATCTAATGTTATTGAGACTTGAAATACGCCAGA
>NW_027295038.1:0-1622 GCF_016086655.4 Lepeophtheirus salmonis | reverse complement strand
TTGAATGAAAAATTGTTATTGGAGGATTCGCCTGGAACATTTTTGCCTTGTAACGCTTTTGCCTTGAGACATTCTCGCCTAGAGACTCTTTCGCCTTACGTCTTTTTTGCCTGAGATAATAATAGAGGGAATGCTATTTCTTGTTATTTAAATAAGTTTGTTAGTGAAATTTTCGCCGTTGTACTCATAATGGTATACCATTTGTAGGTTTCCAATCACTTATTTACAATTTATATATTAACGACAATCTTTTTGAAAATAGCTAATAGTAATCAATAATACACATGTGGGGGGCAAATTAGTGCTATAAAGAGAGAACCTTCTACATTTAAAATACATTCGTGCATAGAAAATTTTATCATTAATTTTATATCAATTCACACTAAAGATAGATTTGAATGCTTACTTCAGACGGAAAAGTTAACAGCACGATAACCGATAAAATAATGTATAAAAGAGAAGAAAGATCACACTCAACATCCGTTATTCCTTTTCTAAGTTTTTAAGTGTTTTGATTACAGACTACTCTACTCTACTCATTAGTTATCAATTTTTTTTCTCAAACTCTTATTATTATTCTTGTTGTGTCTGACATGGTGAAGTAGACACAAACCATTAAAAGAGATCCAGAACAACCGAGAGAATATCAGAGAGACGTGGAGGAATCGTTTTATAGGTTATATTATCCTAAAGAAGGCAAAATCAGACTATTCTGACATTGACACCTATGTTAGGGTATTTAATATTTATTGTAAAAGATATATTTAGAATAATCAATAAAACATGCACATTGAAATACTCAATATATATAAGAAGAAGGGGGAGAGGGGATTCATCAGATCATGGAACATAAAATATACTAGTTTTTTTTCATTTTTAAGGCGAGAATAACATACCTGGTATAATTGTTAAGTAATTACGTATGAGTGAGTTCAAAAACGGAGAATAACACTGATGAGTTCTTGTAGAGTTATATTCTATAGTATTAGCCAAATTGTTTTTAGCTCATTGCCCAATTACCTGGGGCTTGGCTTTACAATGTCAGTTATACATAATAAGATCTACTAACAAAATAATTTCCTTTGCTCTCACTAGTCGAACTGGGTCAAAAAAATCTTCTATCGCTTTTTGACAGACCAGGCAAGATGATTGTAGTTACTAGTGATACAAATACTTTGTACAATGGGTGTGTTGAAAAAATGAAACCAAAAATCAATACGGTAACCCTGACAATTTTAAAAATGCTTTAGAGGAGAGAAAAAATAATGTTCATGACGTTTCATTAGATTTGCTAAAATCAGCTTTGGCAAGGAAGGAACGAGAAAATATATAAACAAGGGGATTTGCTAGAAATACTCCAATGTCGAAACCCAATTATACTCTGAGTCCAACCAGAACAATAATTATAACTCCAAAACAAATCCTCAGTGTTACGCACCGTCTTTTGTGAGCACACGAATATTCAATCGTGCGTTGAACATAAGTGAATCAATGTAGGAAAGGGTGTTCGCTACTCAGGAATTAACTAATAATGATAACTGCCGAGGCAAAGGAAATGCATTCTTCCGATTACCAATTCCATAAAACGGACAGCTAAAAAATTCACCGGAGTTAATCGCTGG
>NW_027295037.1:0-937 GCF_016086655.4 Lepeophtheirus salmonis | reverse complement strand
ACATGAAAGACTAATTGGAGGGCACACTCCAATTTTTTTTTTTTTTTTTGCATGTCTTGGAGTAGAAGATGTTTTTTTAGAAAGATTATCAATGAAGATTTCTCTGATTAGAAGACATCGTTGACTTTAATGCACCAAAATGTTTTCTCCCAACTATGGAATTATTATTCAATAATTGTTGACTCGTGTTCACAGCTTAACAAGAGCTAATTATATTTTTTTTCATTTTTTATTATTATTATTGGAGACTGATGAGTCTTACTTCTTGTACATAATAGACAGATTTTTTTTTAAATTATATAATCGGTAAAATGCATAAAATTGTACAGTTGTTTAAAATTACAAAAAATAAATAATAAAAAATGAGTTTTCTCTAGTTATTGAAAAACGCATGAAAAATTTAAAAGTTGTTAAAATATGGGGAGATAAAATTTTAAAAAAAGCTAATTTTAATTCAACTAATCAAGGTTCAGAACACTGATTATTGGAAAGGAACTTAAATGTACAGTTGACATCGAAATGGACTTATTTTTGTGTTAGTGAGGTAACACAATGAGAAAAGAATAAGTAGGGAAAAAGTTCGCAAAGGCAGGACAAGGAAGAAAAATAAAATATGGCCAACTAACAAATTTGTAGAAGCGGAGGTGATATAGAAAAAATGTATCCAAAGAGACTGTTCCATTGTTTTTAGCGGTTAACTTTTATATGCTTCAGCAAAGAATACTAGAAACTATATTAATAATATTTTTGCCAATTAAAAATCCTCGTCACCTCTATATATTTTTTTTTATCTATGGAGCAAGGTTGAAATTTTGTTTCTTTATTGGCAAGTAAACGATTGATAATTGAATTTACCAGGAAAACGTTGCACTGTTATATATATCTATACATTAATTTTGGTTAATCATACTATGATATTCCTCATCCCTTTTGAAAT
>NW_027295036.1:0-269 GCF_016086655.4 Lepeophtheirus salmonis | reverse complement strand
TTTCCCCGTTATATAGGCAGATGAATTTGTAATAAAATAAACGAAATTTGGAGTTTTTTCGAGAAATATGGTCATTTTAAGCCATATTTGACTTGAATTTCATGAAAAAAGCTTCAAATTGCGATATTTCTTTGCTCAAACGCCTTTATAGGTCCTCAAAGTGCTATATTTGATGATTAAAAGATGAATTTGTAATAAAATACACAAAATTTGGAGTTTTTTTGAGAAATATGGTCATTTTAAGCCCTATTTGAGTTGAATTTCATGGA
>NW_027295035.1:0-519 GCF_016086655.4 Lepeophtheirus salmonis | reverse complement strand
AACGGGGGCATACAAGTCTAAATTTAATCTATATAAGGTAATTCCTAAGAATAATAAATATGAAAGCTGTGGTAACAGGGTTAAAAATCTTGACTATATCCTGCAAACATGCCTACGTGTACAAGGCTTCCGCATAGAGAGACATGATAAATTAGTTGACTACTTGGACTTGAAGTTACGCCAGCCAGGAGTGCAGGTTTTTAAGAACCAAGTGTACAAAATAGGGGAGACGGCATTAAAACTAGATCTTGTATTAGTACAAGAAGGGAATGTCCACATCTTGGACCCAACAATTGTTGGGAAAACAACTGGTTTAGTCTCGGCCAATAGTTTAAAAAGGAAAAAGTATTTGTGAAATGATTTACTGGAATCTATTAAGTTAAAATACTCTTTGGAGAATAAAGTGAGTGGCGAATTAGGAGGGATTGTTATGAATTGGAATTCAATCCTATTTGCCAAATCGAAAGAGCTACTTAAGAGATTTGGCATATCTAAAAGGGAAATTGATGTCATGGTAGT
>NW_027295034.1:0-2452 GCF_016086655.4 Lepeophtheirus salmonis | reverse complement strand
CTAGGAATCTTCTTGGTGAAATACAATATATAAAGTATATTTCTAAAGGAACAACTATGACAAGGAGTTGAGATATGTGCTTGTAGAAGAAGATATCTCGGTATTTGAAATAAAATCTCCCGACAATTTTCTCAAGTATTACAAGCTTGGCATACAAAAAGATGTATCATGTACAATTCTTCTATATAGATAAGGACTATAGTTTTATCATATAATACATGTTACTAAAAACTTTAATGAGTGCCTTTTCCTCTGTTTTGGTCTTGCTATATTGTTCAGCTGTTAATCTATAAAAGTTTTTTTTTTTTTTGGTACTTAGAATTGTTATAAACTATTCAAGCTTTGATTCAAGTATCTAAAGAATCTTTTCTTTCAAATTTATAGTATTCGTGTAAAAAATTATTGCTGTATGGTTGTAAATTTTTACTCCGTTCCTAATCTTTTCTACCCCAATCCCAACTTCCTAACCAATGTTGTACAGCAAATTTCTGGTAAGTTGAATGACTTACCAAATATTCAAATTTGAAGAAAATTATTCAGTCCTGAATCATTTCAATATTAATCAATATTCCTTCAAGACCAAAAAAAAAAAAAAAAAAAAGACAACCCAAACTGCTCAAATTTATAATTATGATAACAATTTCCTAAGAATTATTAAAAAAATTAAATATAAATGATGCGGAAATTTAAAAAATAAATAAATTATAACTTGTAGTCTTCCTTTCCTTAAGATAAAATAATAGAAAATATTTCCATTTGTATTAAATATAATGCCATATATTATATGGATAGTTTCATTTTTTTCAGTGTATTCATCTTAAAACTTTTGTACCTACAATTGAAATATTACTTCCTTTCCTTATGATGAATTCTAACACATTTTAAACAGAATATTATAGATATAACAGGAACAAATAAGTATATAACAATTATATTTAATTTTCTAACATTAAATAACCTTCAATTTTATCATATAACTTATATAAATTAATTTTAATTCTTTTTTGCCGGTAAGGAAGGAGAAAAAGTTTAGATTTTAGAATTTTTTCATGTGGCCCTTTTGATTTGATGAGCCAAGCTTCTACCAACCAAGTACTTGTACTTAAGAAAACAAGTAATTTTAAAGTTGATTGCAATGCAAGTTTGATGATTTCTATGTTAGACCATTTCATTTTACAGGATTTAACTTATCTCTCATATTAAAAAAAAAAATCATATAAAAATTAGGTCTTAACTTTTGTGTTCTAGTCGCAAGTCTATTACTGTGAAATAACTTCGAGTCTCATGCCTACAAATATGGACCTGTAACTTGCCAATTGTCTTACAATAGAGTCCATATTTTAAAGGTTTGTGACTTGAAATTATGCCTATCTCTGCCTGTTGGTATTAATCGTTGATTATACCACTTCATCTCTTGCCAACTCATCAGTATAAGATAATCAAGTTGAAGTAACATGTTTCGATAACTGCCCCTTTCAAAACAATAGATTTTTAAAAATAAGAATTAAATATTTCCCCTAATTAAAAAATTTATCTTTAAGTTAGTGCTTAGACTTATGGGTGCAACAGAAATTTTCTACAACAACATTTTTAAAAAAATGATAGTTAAAATTATGCTTGAATCCAAAACTTTATACATTAAAGTTAGAGATCAATTTTTGGTTTGATATTTCTTGACGAATTTTGAAATGGATACATCCATACATAGAATAAAAATACATGTTACACAATTGATTTAATCAAGCAATGTATACGTATACATAATATAGATAGGTAGATTATGCAATTTCTATTAATATCCTAGAAAAATAAACAATTTCAAAATTTGAAGCCTAGCTTATTTTGTTTGTTTTGTACAAAGTGAATAACAATACTATAGCTTTGCCAAGTAAAACTTCTTTTCTGACATTTTAGATAATATTTATCCAAGAAGGAAGGATGATGGTAGTTTATAAATTTTCCTTCAATTATAGAAAATGATTTACTCTATGAGGAAAAGTTATGCTTACAGCTTTTTGGAGTATGTACTATAGAGCATTTACATTTTGATAAAAATCGTGTATACATTGTAGATGTTAAAAACTAACCGGAAAATCAACATGGTAATCATGACAATTTTAAGAATTTTTTGGAGAAGTGCGACATTGTTAAGGTCGGGCATTTTAAGGGCCTTAATTAAAATAACCCAGTTTTTTTAAGAATGAAAATGAACTATGTTTGGATGTTTTATTCTACTTTTTAATACAAAGATTTAATCATTCAATAATATACTCATTATCCTAGTAAAAAAGTTTCTAATTTAAATAAATCGTTATAGAAATACAATTTTTAAAAGGGCAACAGAGTAAAAAGTTGGAAAATTTATAGCTACTCCGACTACGAAAACTATTACAATTTAAATAAATAAATAAAACTTATTTCCTATCAATTACTTAGATTGAGTGTACGTATT
>NW_027295033.1:0-878 GCF_016086655.4 Lepeophtheirus salmonis | reverse complement strand
AAAAAATTAACTAACCTTTCAAAAAAGAAAAACAAAAAATTAATTTGAAATTGAGAGTCCCCATTATAAAATCAAAGAGAAGACAATTATTTATATGACTATTTAAATAAAAATAATGTTATTTGCATGTTAAGTTTTATCCATAAGAAAAAAAAAGAGTTAAACGGCGTAAAAACACAGAAAGAATGCTGTTCTCAATTTTCAAAACGATAACTTAAACTATTTTTTGGTATTAGAGGGTTTCCTTCAATGTAAGTGATGATTTGGGGTGGATTTGAAGTATCCAGGGGTACCCCCAAGTACACTACGTAACCAGAGGGCTTTGAACTATTTTTTATTGGAGAGGTTTCATGAATTTATTTGCGGAGGTTTTCAGTAATCCCAAACTAACCCCGGCCCAATCCGAGGGTGGAGAGTATTTAACCATATTTGAAGAGGCCCTAAAGCTATTTATTCCAACTTCACTTACCAATTTTATTGATCCATTTCTTAAAGACTGAATTGAATTTAAAAAATTAAAAATTGCAAGGAAATGGTATTGCAATAGTATTGCTCACAATTGTTGGTACTCGCTTTAGGGATGGAATAAACAAATATGTTGAGATATTTTTCATAATTAATATTAAGTGAATTTATTATGTGTTATTATTCATCATGAACTTTGAAAAAAATAAAGGCAATTTTCCCAAGGGCAGTTTTTCTAGTAACTTTTATATATATACATATATAATAAAAACGACTTAACAACTGTATTAAGTACTACATTATGAGATGTTTTTTTTTAATATTTCAATTAAAAAAGTAATTCATGCTAAAAATCTCTAAAAATGGCTAGATTTTGACGAATAATTCATAAAAGTTTATTGGAAGATATTGAC
>NW_027295032.1:0-542 GCF_016086655.4 Lepeophtheirus salmonis | reverse complement strand
AATAGATGAACGCAAGCGGCAAGCATATGAAGAAGGTGCTTGTTTCAATTGTCTTAGTTTGGGACATTCACATAGTCAATGTCAATCACATAGAAGGTGTTCAAGGTGCAATGGGAGGCATCATTATTTGTTACATAGTGAAGTGATAAAAGGCAAAAGGTTGAATTTAAAGTCGAGGCAGTTTATTCCTCTAGAAAATAATCAAAATGTTGGACCCTGTTCTGATGAGAAAGTGTCAGCTATGTTAATGACAGCTCGAACTATTGCATTACATATAGGGTCTAAAGTTGGGGTTTGTGTTATATTTGGTGAAGGCTCCCAAGTTAGTCTAATTTCATCCAGTGTCATCAAGGCTCTTGGCCTGAAGGGTCAAGAACTTTATTTATCTATAAGTGGTGTAGATAACATGACTGGTGGAAGTAATAAATATTATTGGCACGAACTCACAGTTTTGGACAAGTGCAGATATGAAATTCAGTTTTCTGCATACGAAGTAAATAAGTTGTCTGATTATCATATGGGAGTACCGAGGATGGTTCTAG
>NW_027295031.1:0-1089 GCF_016086655.4 Lepeophtheirus salmonis | reverse complement strand
GAAGAAAATATTTCTTGACGGAGAGGGAATCAATTTTCCAGAATTGACTTAGCTTTGATTTCTCCTACCTTGACTCATATGGTAAATAAAGCATTTTATAAAACATGAACCTTCCTATGATTGTAAATTGATTTGCTTGAAATTACACAGACCTTATAAAACTTCTAAAATAAGTATACAAAAATGGTTGATAGAAGACGAGAAATACAAAACGAAATTAAAGAAATCATTGCTAGGAGGTTTTAATGACCCTTTTCATCCAATCAAGCGACACAAAGGCACATAAAAATAGTTCATTTAACAACTTCATGGTTTTTCTTTGAAAATAGGAAGGAAACAATGTCATACGCCACTCAAGTAGATAATGTTCTCAATAATTGATCAATTTTTGCACGCACGTATTGTGCAAATTCTATGATTTTTTTTTAGAACTGCTGAAATAGCTGAGGCCCAACTAAATAAAAAGTCTCAACTTGGGAGCTTCAGTCCGCTACGTGTCTCTTACAATGAAAATTCCTAAATCAGGATGTTAGTCATTGAATTTTGCAGGAAAAGAAATCCTTCCATCGACTTCGATTAATAACAAAAGTATTTTTAAAAAGGGTGTTAAGAAATTTTAACAAAGATTTATCATAATTGTTAATTTGCATGTTTACTGTTGTTTTTTAAGGAGCGATTTTTTCGTATATTAGATGAAATTTTACCCATGAGCATTAAATATAAACTATAATGTTTATATATATACTTTTTATTCAATTGCTCCAGTTTTTTATATGTATTTACGTTCCATATAATATAGAAACCAAATACAGAATGTTGAAAAACAAAAACAAACAAAAACAATTTGGATCGAAAAACTATTACTCATACCTTATCAAGTAGTTTTGAATTTGATTGTATACAATAAAAAGAATTTAAACTCATTTCTTGAAAATGGAAGAATAAATAATAATAATTAAATATTTCAGACATTCATTACTTATTCAGCTTCTATAGATATACTTAAATGTCATTTAAATAATTAATATATTTTTTAATGTCATAAGATGTAAATAAAAGTCGTGTAAGGACTTTTAACATTTATGAAAA
>NW_027295030.1:0-495 GCF_016086655.4 Lepeophtheirus salmonis | reverse complement strand
ATCTAGTTAAGTTTGTGGATATTTTGTGTAACTTCATAAAATTTGAACTCTTATTTGCAAATTTCACTTGGGTATGTAACAGTAAGAATGGAAACTTTTTTAAATTTTGGCTTGAAAGTTGTCACCATGTGGAGGCTGGAGTCCTTGAATTAAGAATTATTCATGAATCACAATAGTTGGATAAAATGAATTGTGTCCATTTTGATTAAATAGCATTTATGAACCCCATAACTTAACAACTATATTCTTATTTTACTTGGGTATGTAACAGCAAGGAATGGAGATACCAGAGAGACACTCGGGACTGAAGTTGGACTTGAGTCCATATTTGGAAGACTTGCAACTCGACATGGTCCCAAAATCAAAGACTTGAGATTTGACTTGGACTCTATACCTATAAGTAGTGACTCAAAAGCAAGTATATACTGAACTCACAGAAGGCATACACTCTATGGATCTGATATTATAATTATGGGCTTGAAATGTTCTCAAAAG
>NW_027295029.1:0-17886 GCF_016086655.4 Lepeophtheirus salmonis | reverse complement strand
GTAGCTTTGGATGGTTTGCAACTAGTTTGTCTGAGACTAGTTTCTTCACTTAAAGACTTGGGTATGATAATTAGGTTTTCCAATATTACATAGTCAATAAATATTACTTTTTTATCACTTAAGGCTTAGCTATGGTTGATAGGCTCCAAGAAATGGTGTTCAGAAAACTCATAAAAGGCAAAAACAACTACTTAAATGGTCACAACAACGAGGTAGTTACATTGGGTGTATCATTATAATTAGCAATTGTGTAAAATCCTTCATGATAATAGTATGTTGTTATATAAGCATAATAACGGGGAAAATATTCTTTTGATGCTCTTAATAGGAGTAATATCGCCGGACATTTCTACGATCGGTGGCTTTTGCTCTAAATCTTTAAGATGGATTTATTTCTAACATTTTTGATTAGTATATTTATTGTCTAATTTTATGATTTTGACATTTACTTTATTATTAATAAATAGTTAGATCTCATCGGTAGAGATATATATATCCTGTGCACAATTGTATATAGCAATTTCCACATGAAATAGAGGGGTGATTATCTTTTTGATTAAACTCCACGTCTCGCTTGTGTTTGCAACCTAAAGTTTATGACATATTTAACTGGATTCCGGTGTCAGAACAAGAAAATATTATTTGGATCAATCTATAATTTCAATATTCTGTATATATAATTTATTGTTATTAGTTATATGATTCCAATTGTTTAATTTTGTGGATCACATCAGTATTTTAAACAATGATACCATATGTATTTTTCCCCTTCTCCATGCACGCGTTTTTCTCTACAATATTATCAACTATAGTCATACTCTAACGACTCCTGTATTAAAATATGTTGGATTTTTATTATTTATAATAGCTGTGTTTTACTTTCCTGAAATTAGTTAAAAAGAAAAATTAAATGAACATACTCAGAACATTAATAAAATTAATTTATAGTTTAATTGCTATTATTTGTGATACTTTTAGAAGCAATGTAGATGTAGCACAATATTGCATATGGAACACTTAGGTTTCACAATTTTCTTACATATTGAACCTTAGCAACTTCTTAACTGAGAGACAGACCGGATAAAGTGGATGCCATAGTCGCTTCTCAAGCTTCGCTAGCTGGTCCTCTCAATAATAGATGGGGGCAGACTCTTAGTTTATGTGCTCTATGATTGACTATACAATATGACAAACGCACAATTGTTCTAACTTTCATGGATCCTAAGGTTTGAACATCAAAAACACTACTGCCCATTGAAATAAAGGTAACGGCCCTTTCTTTCTTACAATTACCCCTCCATAGACAGCTGTTATTGCATCTAAAGGATCCACTCCTCCCACACACTTTTAATATATCGAAATATCATTAGGAATTGTCAGGCACACACACTTCTTTTCAACTCTATTCTACAATATTCATGCTTTAGAATATGGAATATCTTTGAAACTGTCCTTGATTAAGTAACATGCCCTAATATTTTTCCACATAACACTTTCTACAACATTCGTATTAGATGGAAGATATAGAATAACAAGAATAAGTTATCTCAAGTTTCCGTTTTCGTCATTGAGTTGTTCTAAAATTTTTTAATAATATTTCTTATTATAGGAAAACAATATCTTCTTATAATTCACAATACTTAACCATTGATTGATAAACTTAACTTAACTTAAATTACTTTGTTGATAAATCTGTTGCTTAACCAGCAAATATTAAAAAAAATATAAGAAAAAAATATAAATGATTAAAAATGGAACCTGACCTACATCAGGAATCATAAAAAACATTTTTTATTGAAATTTAATATGTAGACCTTACTTTACGATATGTTCGCCTTTCTTGGAGGTTATAATTTTGAACCGAACAACCCTCTCGATTCGAGCTGGACTCTTGAATAATGCGACACCCCAGTAAGGAATTTATACTATCATTTTTTTAAATATTATTCAGTTAATTACTCTGGAAGACAGATAAACAGAAATTAACTAATAAATGTTGCATGAAGATTTAAAAATGTTTACATTTTGGTAGTGGAAAATTAATTAACGTATTGCTTGTAATGTGTTAAATAAGGACTAACTCAACACTTGCATCAACTACTTCTTCACATCATCACTCTATGTATTTTATCTCTATGATTCCGATACTATTAAAACTCATTGAATGAACTAAATTGAAAAGGACATCGGTCCACAGCTCTCCAGTCCTCTCCTCAAGCTGAGAGGTTCGCAGTTTTTATGTTGCTGTGACACATTAATAACATTTGCCAAGTTACAGTGACCCCAGGAATAAAATTAATTGGTTTGATACTCCTTCACTGTACTTTTGGAGATAACTAATACTAGGCATATATTCAACATGACTATAGTCATAAGGTTTTTGATTAACAAATCTTCAATAATTGATGCATAATAATTATATAAACACAACAATTGGTTATATTTTAATAAGAAAAAAGTTCAAATTGCAAAAACAGGGCCCTTCACAGGGAGTGGGATATGAAGGCGCTATAGCCCGCCACCCCAAATGAAGGACTTTTTTCTTTTTACTAGAAAATTTAATATTTGATATTTAATTTCCAATAAATATAATTTTTCAAATATTTTTCGATAAAATTTAGTTTTTGTGAATAACTATAAATTTTTGAAATTTTTCTCCAAAAATATAACATTCAAAATTTAATTTTGAAATTTTTCCTACAATTTTTTGAAATTTTTTGAATTTTTTGAGAGGCTATGGGTTTTTGAAATTTTTTTCTTTAAAATTTTGAAATATTTAAAATTTTTTATTTAAAATTCTGAAATATTTGAAATTTAGTTTTGAAATTTTTTGTCCACAAATTAACTTTTTTGTGAACAACTGTGGATTTTTGGAAAAAAATTCCTAAAAATTTAATTTTTTGAGAAAGGGTTTGGATTTTTGAAATTTTTATCAAAATAAATATCATTAATAATTGTTAATTAATTTTTTAAATATCACTAAAGACTATTATTATTTATTACAATTGTAGTTACGTATTCAAATATCTTAAAAATTCCTTGTAAGAGCCTATAAGTAACTTGTTATAGGTTCTCATAACTTGACTTGATACATTGGAATTATGAATTCCCAGTCGTAAATAAACAACTTCGAGAATGGAAGTCCTTTAGGTAACTACGTAATGTAGGCTGTTTCGTTCTTATTAGACAGGAAAGAAGGTTTATGAAGAGACAAAAACCATCGTTCTATTGCAATTTCAGATTGCTACAACTGTACTAAGCTTTACTGTTTTTATCGCACTCTCCATTGACTTTACCTTTGACTACCTTCGCGCATCCTCTCTGTGGTTAGTCGTGCCATAGCCAACTACCTCTTCTTCTTACACATCCTGGATACTAACGAAGTGGAAATTGCTACTCTTGCCTAGTATTATACAAATGCTTGTCCGTCAATCCAGAGTCTTGTCGAATATGAATAATCCATCATGTCTAATGATTTTAATTATTATTATTGATAGCGGAGAATTAAGTAATTAGCACTTTTTCAATTGGAATCGCTGACGTGTTTGTTTATTTTTCTTTTATCATATAATATAATACATCATTAATGGGTATTATATCAGTCTAAAATAATCTTGCTATTTTTTCCACTTATACACTTTTCCTTTTTTTCTCTTGCCATTTTTTCCCCTGCTATTTTTCCTGACACCGATTATTTTACAGTAATGAATTAACTTAGTTAAAATCATTACGGGCAGTATAGTCTTGTCTTGGTCCTTATTTAGGACCGAGGACAGCGGTCCAGTCCATTTCCGCTTGACCGTCCTTAAAGAAGGTAAAATCGATCCCTCGTGACGTCTAATGTGTATTTATCCTTTTTTTAATTCTTCCGTTCCATAATAGAATAAGTTATATTACTAAATAAAAATATGATTTGTTAGTATCATATTGCATTACAATGAAAACATGAATATTTTTTGCAAGATATGTGCAACGCTCTTAGCACATATATCATATATCTCATTTGGCTTAATACACCATCGAAATTTTTAGAAACCATTCAAAGACCAACATTTAGGACAGGTCCCTAGGACTGACAGTCCTAAGCACCAATCCTAAGACGGGACTGTACTGAATAAATAAGGAACAACGCAATACTAATTTTAAGGAGCCCATAAATCTTTAAAACAATGTACCAAAACGCGCCTGTTACCTAGCAAGTCCTTCACTTTAGTATATCAAGCAACCTTTTCTCCAAAAAGAAACAGAAAAAATGCCTGGAATCATATGATAGTTAGGCAAATAAGTCAATCATACCAACTGCTATTTATCTCATAAGTACTCCCAGACTATTACTGTCATATTATTTCTTCTCCATTTTTAAAATGAATTATATATTATTTAAATCTACATAGTATTTTATTCAATACTCTTGAGACCGGTCTATTCTTACCGGTTGATATGTGCTCACAAACTCTTTATTTTAATTTATATTCTTAGTCAGCTGCATGTTAATAAAGAACCTGAATACACCTTTGCACTCACTCGGTACTACCCTCCTCTCGAATCTAGTAGTCGATCCTGGCGACGAGCTTGGATATCTAATTACTCATCACATTAATATATATTTATACGTACCACCTTATAATACGAGGATGGTGAAGCTACTTCCACGACTTACTGTTAATTACCTACGGGAGGAATGCTCTAGAATGGAACTAGCCGAGTCTAAGGAAGAATTGCTGGACCTACGTAAACTTCAACTTGTAGCATTATTGAAGTAGCATTTTGAAACTTGTGGATGTGATCCTAAAGCCTTCTCGAAGTCAAAGGGATTAGGAGTAGGGGTTGTGGGGATACATACATGTGCTTTGAGTACTTATTATAAGTTTGTTTGGCTTAAATTATGGAGTCCCATAATGTTTTAACATATTCATCCCTCTTTTTCCTTTTCATTTCAGCCTTCGTAAAAATGTGAAGTTCATCCAGATTTGGATCTTGTCTACGCTACTTATTTTTGATGGAATGGATTGAAACATTCATAACCACGTTTATGGAGTTGGGTATGGGGTCCACTTGAAGGAGAGGTGAAGGGACCGCTTCTGCATCAATATTGCAGGGTGAGTAGTTTCATTGTAGTTCAAAAAGTCATTTACATTATTTTTCCTTTGTATCTCCTTAGATACGTGAATTTTGACCTCTGAGTTTTCTTGAAATAGTCCACTTACTTCCATTCTCCGTTAATATATATTCTTAATCTACATTTCTGGTACCAAGATTGCTTACTGTATTTAATTACTGGTGTAGACGAAGTTTCCCTAACAGGCTATGTATAAGGAATCTTATACCAGGAGCTTGCAATGCATGATGTGACCTTATAATGTTTTAATAAAAATTCCAAACAGATATGGTAGATATTGTTATGTATTTAATATGTCCTTTCTGGTTTTTATCTTCCTGTATATTCGTTTATGTATTTAAGTACTGAGTTTTCCCATGCATTATAAATAGTTCGTCTTATGTAAATATATTTAAGTATAATTAGAATACACATGAGCATATAAACAGTGTGAATCATTTCATTCCTCCACGTCCTTCTTCCTCTCATCTCTCCCGGTCATCCTGGATCTCTCCTATTATAAATAAGCTTGCGTCTCTCCCTCGTCAAGACGCAACAGATATTAATGAACGAGATGAATAAATAGGGAGTGTTTGATGTACAAGAGTAGCCACTAGGGCGCCTTCTATGCAATCAGACCGGATCTCAAATTGAAAACACTAAAAGGTAGTCAAATGTCTTATTTATTGCAAATTTTGTTTAAAATCTTATTTTATGATATATCCTTAAAGATAAAATGCATGAAATACTTGTTATTTCGATACAAATGACTATTTTAAGTCAAAATTAGTAGTTTTTTTTTATGAATAACTCTCTTGTTGATTGTTGAAAGATTCAAAAACAATTTTTAAAATGTATTTATTTAAAAAAATATATAAAAGGTGTGTTCAAAAAGTAAGATGACATAGTATTTTTAGGAAAAAATATTTATTTATTAATCAATTTTATTTTGTCCCCTTCAAAGTAATCCCCCTCTGATACAATACACTTGTGCCAATGCTTTTTCTAGTGCTTGAAGCACTTCTCATAAATCCTTTTGGGCATAGCCTTGAGCTCTTCCAGGGATGCAGTCTTTATTGCCTCAATCATAGCAAATCTAAGTCCTTTCTTAGGCCTTTTTAGTTTTGTGAACAAGAAAAAGTCGCATGGGGCAAATCCAGAGAATATGGTGGCTGAGGCATGATTGTGGTGTTGTTTTTGTCCAAAATACGCGACGATTCTTTTTGTCAAAATTAAGCAGTTTCGGAATAAACTTCACTGACATTCGTCTTATGTCCAAAGCGTTCGAAAACCTCTTATGCCAAGAGCCAATTGATATGTCAATATCCTCAGGAACTTCTCTCACAGTAATATTCTTCACTGTTTCTAGGTTTTCCTCTTTTTTTGAAGTGCTTAGATGTCTAGAGCGAGAATCGTCATTGGCATCTTCCCGGCCATTTTAGAAGATCTTTTACCACTACTTACTTTTTTTTCGTACTCAGAACAGTTTCACCGTATGCCATTGTCAACATTTCAACTGCTTTGGAGCATATAATTTCATTTTTTACACATAATTGAAAGCAAATTCTTTGATCCATGTTTTTCAATTGCAAAAAATTACCAAACACGAAAAATACTTCTAACTGCCATGCCTGTCACAAACAAGAAAAACATATTATATAGTTGAAAAAGTAAATATATGTTCATGGCGAGTGAACTGACATAAAAAAAATCAAGCATACCAAATCTAATTGCCTGCGAAATTTGAAAAGTCACCTTACTTTTTGAACACATCTCGTATATATGTAAAAAAACATATATTTACATTTTTATATAAAGACAATAAAAATAGAAAACTATGGATTTTTAAATAAGGTAAAAAAAAAAAAATAATAATTACTAACATTGGGTTTAAAAAAAAGCCACTCAAAAATATTTAGATTTCTTTTAAGAATAAGGTCTTTTGGAAAAATTGAAAAAGGCCTCTACAATTTGTATGTCCATTGTTGGCCCAGGTCTCCCTCTCACTGAAACCGGCATGCTCTAAACATATGTAAAGTTTTTTATAATTGGGGTTTTAAATCCTAACCATTTTTTAGCGTGGAAGCTTTTTTTTTTGGCAACCTAATTAAACATTTTTGAGTTTTTTTTAATTTCTTAAAAATGTCATCATTATTCCACCATTATAGAAGAGAGAACATCTAAGCACAAAGTATAATCACGAGTGTTTATGTTCATCAACGAGAAATATTGATGAGTTGTTATAGAGTTATAAGTTTAAGTACTTGTTGGACTCAGAGTAGAATCGAGGATTGACAACAGATTAATTCCGGCCGATTTGAAAAACTTTTATCGAGAGCAGCTTAGGTGCGATGACATTATATTAGATTAGCCGCAATAAGCTGTGAAAGAAAGGAAATACACACTGATCCCACTATGTTTATAGCAAGGCATATATATTATAAAGTTTGAGGACTCAAACATTAGAATCCTGTTTGAGGCCGTTTAGCCTGACAATTTTTTACTTGGCGCCATTTGAAAGAAGTGATCAAAAGCTACAATTTAATCTTTGTTTTGTTTTTTTCGATCAAAAATATCTGAGCAACAAGCAAAACGGCAGAGGTTGGACGATCTCCTCCGTGCACAAGTCGACAAATGTACAATGTTCTGAATAGGAGAAATTATCACTTCTTGGCTGAATCCAGAGGTTGTGGGAACGTTCTGGACCAAACATCCAGCTCAGGTCGTGGTCTTTGGCGTCGTGGCGTCCGACAGTAGCAAGATGCCTCTCTACTTCTTCAGAGCCAACTAGAAAGTCAACATGGACAGTTACTACAAGGTCCTCAGGTACCATGTCTTGCCATGGTTGAAGCCACGTTACCAACTCTGTGTTTACTCAAGATGTCACTCCAGCATAAGGTGCAGTATTTCTGCAAGGAGAACATGGCTGCGTTCTGGCCGGTAGACTTCTGTCCTTCGTCCTCACCTGGCATGATCCCCTGGACTTCACTGTTTGGAGTGTCTTGGAGGGCAAGCCAAACAAGACTTTTTACCCGAGTATCGAAGCCCTGAAGGCCGTAATTGGAGCAACTTGTCCTCCGAATTGAGCAATACCAGCTTTGCACTGTTGTCCCATTATTAAAGCCATTATTCAGAATAAAGGAGGACATAGTGAATAAAAAGTGTAGAAAATTGTTGAACAACTACTAACTTTTAATTCAAAAGTTTGACAAAGAAATGGCACAAATAAATATATGGAGAAGTGAAAACGGCTTTTGAAATTATCTAATTTTGATTCCTCACCCTGTACAAGATTTCCTCACATTTCTATCCTCAGTTCTAACTTACTCTAATTCCAACAATATTTACAATAATAATTCTCATACAAATCCTTAGTGTTGCTCTGCGTCATTCATGAATACACGCACTAGTGATTAAATTATGCTTAAATGTTATCTATTCAGGAATTAAATAATAATGATAAAAGCTATGGTAATTAAAAAGCACTCTTCGGATTATCAACTAGAAAAAATATCACATGCGTGTAGGTCATATTTTTATACAACCCAACTTATAACTTATGTAAAAAAATAAACCAAAAAATCAAGAAGGTAAGCAAGACAATTGGAAGTATGACTTATTTAATGGCCTCTTAGCTGTCATAATGTTTCATTAGATCAGCTGCAAGTACCTATAACAAAAAAAAAAAAAAAAAACCCAGGAAATCCCACCCCGTATCAAGGAAGGACATAGTTAAGAGTTACTCTGTTTTCGATTAACTAGGAGTGAACCTTATAACTTCCCAACAAATCCTGATTACACTTTATATTAATATGTTCTCTCCTCAAGAAGGAAATAATAATGATAGAAAATTTTCAGTGTTGCTTCCCATAATCCATGATCTCCATGACTAAGAGTTCCTATAACGAAGAATATTTAACATTATTTTTGGGGCATTCAATCATCGTTTTCAATTCATTCTCCTCGTCCTCATTAGAATAAGTGACTTTTGAACCATTCGGCACTTCAAACGTGTAAACTTTATCCTGAATTTTGGAGCAAGAAAAGTCTGTATTCAAATAATTGCAATTATATGTTATTATTGGCCTGGTGTTGGGCTTAGGTCTTTAAAGCTTGGAAATGAAAATTCCTACCAAACTGAAAGCTTAGCCTGAAAAAATAGAAACTTCAGCCCTGTAAAACCTGTTTTTTTTTTGTTTTTTTTTACAATACTACCTATGTGTTTATGATTGTAGCATGTAAGTTTAGTTGTTTTTGGCAATCTGAACAATGTTTTTATTTTTTAAAGATGTTCTTCTTTCATTCTTGGAGAAAGAACATTCAAGTAAACAGCGTAACCACGAATGTGTGCACATAAATTACGGAGAGTAACGATGAGGAGTAAAATATAGGGATATCTTCATCCTGGACTCTGAGTAGAATTAAGGATCGATATCGGAATAATTACACCCTATGTGTCCTAGTTATATAAGGGGTATGATGTGTGTTTATTTTCTTCATCTGATAGCAGCTTGAAGCTGATCTAATAAAACGTCATCACAGCTGTTCTATTCTCAAACATTCTTCAAATTGTCAGGGTTCCACTTAATATTAATTTTCAGTTTCTCTTTATTACATACATTAAGAGATTACGATTTATATCCCTTCCGATAACAGCTTAAGAAAATAAAAACTCTGATCAGGTTGCAAACTGTAAAAAGTATAGCATTTGTTCAAGGTTATATTCTTTACAACTATAGTTATAATTAGGGGTGTGACAATTGTTTGCATACATTTATAAAAAGGTTTGGAACCTGCGAGATATTAGTGGTAATATTAATTACTTATCTTTATTTTGAAAATTCAAACGTGTTAGCGAGTAAGAAGCACTCTAGTTCCATCTGACAACCAAATAACTAAATAAAAAAACCGATAGATATAC
The DNA here is from genome assembly GCF_016086655.4 of Lepeophtheirus salmonis. Taxonomy (NCBI): domain Eukaryota; kingdom Metazoa; phylum Arthropoda; class Copepoda; order Siphonostomatoida; family Caligidae; genus Lepeophtheirus; species Lepeophtheirus salmonis. The sequence continues at coordinate 7,867 of NW_027295029.1, read as the reverse complement.
AAACTTTACTATATTAATATACTTAGATGTATAGTTTAAAAAAATATGACCTCCCGGAATATAAAAAAAAAGTAAAAATTTTTTTAAGTTGTTACCCTGACAATTTGAAGAATGTTTTGGAGTAGAGGAGCCTAGCTGTTATGAAATTTTATTTGATTAGCTTCGAGTAGCTAGGAGATGAATGAAATAAGTACAGCCCTACGCCGTATATGTATATCAATGATATAGATAGGAATGACTCCGTTTTTGAACCTCAATTCTAGGACTTTGGCAATAGTTATTCTGATTTCCATCCTCAATTATACTTCTGAGTCCAACAATGAATTACAATTATAACTCCGCACCAAATCCTTAAGACTACTCTCTGTCTTTTATTTGCACAGGCGAATGTTTAATCTGGTTCTGAATATAATTGAGCAGGCTTGTCAGTATTACTCTATTTTCATCTCAATAATTCTGAATAATGGGGCGAAGCTCATCATTTGGCCGTAAATGTAATCAAATGGGACATTAAAAATTATAAATTCGGTTCTCGTGTGTTGCAAGGGCAGTATTATAGTCCTGATGGAACCCATAGTTTCCTTTGGGTAGTTGGACTTCACCCAGGGCAAGACCACCTTCTTGAGAAAGTCCTGGTACTCCTTGGCCCCTAATTTCAGGCCTTTCGGGAACAAATACGGGAGCATCCTCTTCCCGTCTGATACCACAATTCCCAGCATCATTCCGGAGGCAGGGAACTTAGTCTGATTGAACCTCATCGACCGCGTAGGTGAGGTAGCGTTTGTTCCTGGAGTTTATCAACTAGTCCACTGTCCAGTTTTTCTTGTCTTGTTGTTGTGCTGTGCTGGGTGTGAATCAATTGGCTGTACTTTACTATTTACCCTACATCTCGACAATGAATTAACCGTTTTTAGTCAATTGTAGCTCATTTGAATGCTAATATTCACTGGATTATTGTGTTAAAAAGTCTTGAAATTTGGTTCTCAAATGAACAAGATATACTTAGTTAAAAAAGTGCCTATCATATACAAAAAATATAAACTTATGATTAAATTTCAAATTGTTTTCTATAATATGTCTTGGCGCTATAGGACTTGATGAAACATTGCTCCTTAAGAGCAAATATATAAATATACAAACATATACTGAATCGATACCATCTATTATGTACATAATATGAATGTAACTTTATGTATTATATGGGTTTACATCAGAAAACTTAGCATAAAATAATGACATGCACTTAATATTCCATGGTGAATGCATAGATACATACAAATGGATCATATAAAAAATAAGTTGATGATTTATTTTTGTAGCATAATGAAAGAATTAATGTTTGTATTTTGGTTTTAGTCTAATAGTCTTATTTTTCAAAATAAAAGAAACCAAAAACTAATCACTATGACAATTTATTGAATGTTTGAGAGGAAATTAATTTAGCTGTCATGGCGTTTCATTAAATTACCTGGAAGGTGCTATAAAATGAAGAAAATGAACACAAATTCCTCTCCGTATGTAACAAGATAAAGACAAGAATGACTTCTAGACTAAGTTCAACAAAGACTTATCCTAAGAACTACTGATAATTATTTTGCCAATGTTAAAAGATCCAATTAAAAAATAAATTATATTATTTGATTTAAATCCAGTGAATAACACTTTAAAGATTACCTGTAACTGGAAATGAACCAATATCATTTTTATAGATAATTCCAATAGCAATTCATTATTATGTATAAAGGAAATATAGAAACAACTAACAAAAGGAATTACTTTTTTTAATTGTAGAAGTTTTTATTGATTAGGGCTGGGCTAGAAAATACATAAATATGTCAATCCGTGCATGGAAAATTGCCTTGGAGAAAATTTTCATTGGGGAAAATTGGTACAAAGAAAATTGCCGTTGTGAAAAATTGCCATTGGGAAAATTTCCTGTCACTTACTAACAAAATCAGAATATCTCAGCCCAAAACTAGTTTTGTGCAACGGCAGAGCCATCAAGGAGGCTAAAAACCACTGCAAACACTTCACAAAGTATTTAGGTCCCTTTCAAATACTTAAAAATAAAATACTTGACTCTTTACTGGATTAAGGCTACGAAAAAGACATCAAACAGGTTAAAAACCACCGCCAGCACTTCATAAAGCATTTTAATTAATTAATTTTTTTATATTGAAGCTTTTCGTAGAGGCCTAAATGATTTGTGAAGTGGCAGTGGGAGTTTTTAACCTGCTTGGTTTTTTGTTGTATCCTTAATCAACCCATGGGCTCGATGTTTATTTTGGAGCTTTTGGAAGGTTACTAAATGCTTTGTGAAGTGTTTGGGGGTGTTTTTAACAAGGTAATTTCCTAGAAACAAATAAAGTAAATTCCAGAATGTATTTGAGTACAGTGTTAAATTTTTCTGTAATATAACTTTGTTATAGTTATTTTCTAAAAAATAATCAGTTCAATCTGGTCTAACTGCCACCTTTTTTTCCAGCTTTCAAATTTAAAACGGTCACAAAATGGGAATCTGGTTTAAGAAATCTCTTCAACTTAGCGGGCGCTTTTTCAGTCTTCTTTTCCTGACTACTTAATAGAGGTTTGACTTATTTGCGTTCTGGGGCATTGCAAGTGAGGGCATTTTATTAAACTTATTAAATATTTTGAATAGTGTTCTTCAAGTCTAAAAAAAAATCAAAAAAAATCTATATATTCTATTAAAATCATAACTATTAAGTCGGCCTAATTTTATAAGTTTACAATGTAAGGTATATTTGTTTCTGTTAGTATTAACTTAACTATTTCAGTGGATTTGGTCTTGTGTTTTGATCTTGCATATTTAAACAAAGTAAGGAACAAAATCAAGTTGTGACATTCCAAAAATGAGATTTTTCTAGAGCTCAAGGAGAAGTCGGGTTGCAATACTTATGGTTTTACTGAATTAAGAGCCTTGTTAATATCAGCTGCCGTTTATATAATTTTGACAGGAGGAAATGAATTAATGATTTAAAGAGAAGATCCTTCTACATATCTTGAAAATAGTATTAGTGCTAGGAAAACATTGTAAGATTATATTAAAACTAGGGTGTACCGATGCATCGAAGTATCGAAATCGATTCAATAATGCCGATAATTGTTTATATAGATAATATGACTGATTTGAGCTCATTTTTGAGACAAAATTAGGGTAAAAATCAATAGAATAGCTAGACTAGACAAAAGCTTTAAATTTTAATGCTTTAGACTCGATGACGTCGTCCAGACAAATTCAAAAACGAAAAGAAAGGGGGGGGAGGAGGTCTTACAAAGATTATATTTGCCATGAAATGTAATAGCAATTTAGTTTTTAGTGCCCCCATAGATTTGAATTGTATTATGACTGCACAGGTCTGTAATGGTAGAAGTTGGGTTGATCGGTTTACTCTGAAACCATTAAGTAACTTTTTCACTAAATAGTTCCTTTTTGTATGTTAGTTGAATAATGTGTTTTTATAACAAAGATAAAGTCGAGTCTATATTTTAAGTCAAGCTCTAAGTATTTTCTAATTTCCTAAGTATACGTCCCGGATCCATTAAAAAAGACAAGAGTTTTATTTAATTGAAATTCCTAGGGTAAGGATATAAAACTCAGTTAGGAACAGGACACTCTTCCAGACCATTTGATCTCATGGGGATGAACCAGTAAAATAATAGAAAAGAGCCTTTTGTTAGTGTTGCAAGTATTGTTTTAAAGTAGTGAGCCAGTTGAAATTAGATAAGAGGCCGAGGGGTGAGGAGGCTTACTTAAATATCAAACTCCCTAAAATAAGTCAAACATAAATTAATTGACTTCTAAGCACGGAGAGTAATTAACTTTTGAAAATTTAAATTAATAAACAACAAAATTGGATTAATAAATTTAGATATTTTTTCCCCGACCGTAATTTATAAAATGTTTAACATAAAAAAGTAAGCAATTTGGATTTTTTTTAATGATATTCCTTTATATATAATAAGGAATCGGAATCGTCTGTAAAGATAATATCGGAATCGGCTGAAAATTCCATATTGGTACATCCTTAATTTAAACATATACAATTGTTATTTTATTATATATTTTAAAAACCCATTTACATCAAAGATAGGCAATAATTCTTCTATTACAGGCATATGTTAACACTACGACAATTCAATAAAGAATGAACAAAAAAGAAAAAAAAGAGCACACATGTTAATCGTTTTTCCAAGTTTAATCACTAAGGTGTTTTTTTTTCTAGATTTATTGTTTTTTTTTGTTTTTTTTTTCAAATCTCAAAATTAAAATTTTATGATTTTTTTTTTAAAATCCAAAGCCCTTGATAAAAAATTACATTTGTAAGAAAAAAATGTTCAAATATTTGATTTAGAAAAAAAAAAATCAAAAATTCATAGCTAATTACACAAAATTAAATTTTTTGGAAAAAAAAAATCTAGTAAAAAGCAAAAATTCAAAAATCCACAGTTAATTACAAAAAAATTAAATTTTTGGGGAAAAATTATAGGAAAAAGCGAAAAATTCATTCATCTTGGGGGGCTACATCCCCTCCAGCCCACTCCTTACAGACGCCCCAGGTAATCTTTTTATAGATTACAATTTAAAGTTTCATTAACTTTGTAAACAGGGGTGATTTAATAATTATAATTAGTTCTTACACACCATTTGAAATCGAATTATGTTTGCAATGTATTAATATTGCACATTGAATTAATGGGGTGGAAGCGTCCTTTACGTATATTAGTTATTGCAGTCTTTCAGCAAAGTAATACAACTCCCGGAATGATAATATTATTTATTTGTAAATTCAATTTCAAAATTGTATTTGGGGCGTAAGAAAAATAAATTAAAAAGGAAAACCCTTTATTTTTATTGGACCCCAAAATACAAAATGGTAGACGACTTTGTATATAATACATATTTTGTATTTTGTCTCGATGATGGCCTATTGTGCATAAAAATAAAACATAATTTTTAAAGAATATATTTATTTTTTGAAAGACTCTACAACCACGACAATTAATATCTTGAAGACACTTTTCAAGATAGGAGTTTATCCCTGGGGCACTACTCCCTCGTGAATGTCTTAAGGTGCACAAATATACACTTAAATAAAAATACGTTTTGTTTTCAATGTTTTAATGATGAGTATCATTTTTCATATTCCCTTATATAAATGTATATAAAAATATACTTTCTAAAATTGTAGTAATGTTCATTATTCAAATAACAAATTGAGTTATAAAATGTATCCTAAAAAGTTGGGAAATTTGTTCCACCGTCCTCTTGAAACTGTTCTCAAAACTGTTCATAAGCCATTATCAATTAATAAAAAATAGTTATATCACCAAGATGGTTTTCGGTCTGAAAATTCTAGACCGATATGATATCTTTATGATTTTTAGAGCACAAAACTAATTCTATCCTTTAAAAAAGATTTGTTTGGAGTTTTATGTGTTATATATATCATATTTTGTAAAACTCATACATCAGGAGTGGGGGAAAAAAATAATAGTTATACGAGGGTCATTTCAAAGTCTGAGAGATCGCACTACTGGTGCATTTTGAGGTTATGTTTAGTTTGAAGCATCTCTTGGTAGAACACACACAATTTTCAGCCAGATTGATGTATTTCTTTCTGCTTGGCATTCGTTTGAACCGTAGACTCGGCCAGAAAGATTATGGTGACTGTCTTTTGGATTTGCGAGGAATAATCCTCATCAACTATCTGGAAAAGGGTAAAATCATTACAGATGCATATTATTCATCTGATTTTAACCGTTTGAAAACGGAGGTGAAAAGAAGAACACCCACAATTGACCAACAAAAATGTCTTTTTCCATCACGACAAGGGACCAGCTCTTAACCTCTGCAGTTGGTGTCGCAAAATTAATGGAAATAGGATTCCAACTCGAGATGCCAACAGTCTTATACACTTTTCTATCATCCATCACAAGATCAGGGATTTTATCAATGATTTCTGGAGTAGTAACCTCAACAGGGCGACCAGACCATTCAGCGTCACTTGTGCCCGCTTATAAACTGTTCTAATCAAAGGTACAGGTAATAGACCGATCTGGCGGAAAGTTGGTGTGTGTTCTTCCAAGAAATACTACTAACTAAATATAAACTCGATATGCGCAAGTAGTACCATCTCTTAGACTTTGATCGAACTTTTCAAACAACCCTCGTGTATATGAAGACCAAAATATTGGTTCAAATCGCTCAAGCAATAGTCAATTAAAAAATTATGCCTTGGACTGAGTATCAACACTAAAAGTACTATCCTGAAAAGTTTGATCGAGATATAAATTTTCGTAGCAGTATGATTCCAAATAAGAAGAAAACAATTAAATCATGTCATTTCGGTCCTGGAACATAACATCCAAAGACAAAACGTAAAAGGACAAATATATGTCGAACGTACATAATGTAGAGCGTACAGAATGTCGATCGGAGAAAATGCAACATAGTTATCACAAATTAAACTAATTCAAGCCTTGTTTGTGTGTAATCCATAATAGAGAGTATGAAAATAGCTTGTTCCAAAACACGTTTCTCAAGCGAGTATGGAGTTGGGACAATTGGGTTTAAAAATAACAAGGTAGCAAATGTTGATAAATTTACCATTTTATTCAAAAGTCTAAGTGCCAAGATCCACCTCTGAATGACTCTCAAATATTTCAAATTTTTGGAACAAGCAAACTATTAAACCGATTACCATTATTTAGTTACTCCTCCAAAATTATATCCTCCACAATCACAATCCTGTTTGGCTCAGTTTTCTCTGACCGTGCTCTCCAAAGATCCTTAATACTCTTAGGTTTCGAACTAAAGGTTTTTCTCCTTTCATACCCAATTAAAGGTTCTCAAGTAACTTCAAACATGCAGTACCTATACCACTCCAAAAACTTCACTTCATTTTAAATAGTTTCATAAGGTCAGCATGACCATATTCAGATTGGTAATGAAGATTATAACCATATTTTTATGGTTATGATCCACCTTTATTATGCTTGCTTATATACTTTGACTCCCATTCAATTTTCTAAACTTTATGAAACTATTCATAATCCAGCGTTTCTTCGTGTCATCTAGTACAAGACCTCTATACAAATTATTTTTATGAAGTCTAGTCCATGATTTTGTGCCACATATTTTCCCAATGAAGTAAAATTATGATTAATATATAGTATATATTAATATTTAATTAGAATATATTTATATAAGAAACAAATGAATAACATAATTACATACAAATTATAATCGAATAATTGAAAAGATTTTAAAGATTACAAAGAGAAAAAAAAAAGATTTGAACGTAATAATTTCAAGATATATGATGGTGATTTCAGTGATGTAAATATTTTCTAAATTCATTTGACAATGTTGGCATGATTTGAATTTTCCTCATTTTTTGAGTACTCAAATATTTTTAAAATCGCCTCATTTTTCAGTAGGTGCCAACCTTTAGAAGATAGCTGTCAAAATTTCATATAATCTATTCGTTAGTTTGTGAGCTATTGTTCTAAATGCAACACGACTTTTGTTATTTCCAAAACAATGGTTCGAAAACAATTTTTGGAATTAATTTTACACTGCTTCTTGATGGGTGGAATACCATTGAAGCTAAGCAATGCCTTAAAATAATATGGTAACTCCGCTCCATAAAGTGAATAATAATAAAAAATAAAATAATTTAAAAAAAGTTAATTTTGAACGAAAAAAAACCGCATTTTTTAGCCCATGTGTTAGTATGGTTTTTCAAGTTACAATATCACATATATGGTTCATGTCGGCTTCATTACATTTTTGTCAAATAATTGTGGAAGTATTTTACAGTACAGGGAAATTTAAATTCTTTTT
>NW_027295028.1:0-711 GCF_016086655.4 Lepeophtheirus salmonis | reverse complement strand
TTGATTTGATATTAAAAAGTGAGCAAACCTTTCATTACTCCAAATTGCCTTTCCCTAGGACTTTTGGCCATCATATGTTCTCAAGCGTATCATTGAGGAAAATAATCAGTAATCAGAATACTCCTAGGTTATCATTCCAAGCCTTAACTTGCTTCTACTTAGCGATTTAGTTTGCTTGTAGTTAGAAGTGTCTCAGATTTAGAAGCATATAGAAACATCAAGATGAAGGAGGTATTCAATATGTAATTTTTAATATTTTGTGTAGTAGTACATATCCGTTTGATGATAAAGATTTGTTTTGTATAATTAGGGGAAATATTACTTCGCTTCGCCGTTCAGTTAGATGGTCGTAGCTGTTTACTAGCTATGTTCCGCTAACTTTTGACTAAAGCCATTGATTTATTTTGTACAGACATTTGCAAAATAAGTATAATCCCCTTGATTAGTATTATTTCGATGCAATATTGTGTTATAGGACACAAAACCTCTCGTATTCATCGTTACTGGTACTATTGTTACCAATTTTACACAACTTTTATTTTTAATTTGGTTTATCTGTGTAGTAGTGCTCTATTTACTCCTTTTTTTATCTTCCCATCAGTCATCTTTCCATTGTTAAAGAAAAGATGTAAATAAAATTATGGTTTCTTTGTTTGTAGTCATGTTGATCCAGACAAAAACCTTGTGTTTAGGGTATATTGCCTAGATTTT
>NW_027295027.1:0-683 GCF_016086655.4 Lepeophtheirus salmonis | reverse complement strand
TAACGGATAAACAACAATACATACAACTTAGCACTGCAACTCTTGACTCTGATGACATTGATTATTCACAAGACTAAGTAATTAACTGGCTTAGCTAGTGGCTATTCTGTACCCAAACACAATAATTTAGACTTTAAAGATGTTAGAGAATCGTGATTGTATAGAATATAGAGCACGTTTGGAATTTGTGAAGTAAACTTATAAAGGAAGTACATTCAAGGTTTAATAATACTTTATACCTATAATTTATAACCATTTAGGAAAAAACTTTACAAACACTAAATCCTAGCCTTAGATTAAAATAAGTTTTATTAAATAAATTATTATAATTTTTATAGTCGGAGGCGGTACTAATTTTTGAACCTTGTACCAGTACTCGTATTTTATTTATACTTAAGTATAAGTACTAAATTATAAGACAAAAGAAAACTTAAATGCCAAGGTTCTTGGCCCTATCCCTTACATGTACATACTCGTTTATGAAAAATCTTGTCATTTTATACTTGGAGCAACTTTAAGGTATTTAAAAAAAAATAACAAAACTTATCTATAAAAAAAACTCAAATAAAATCAAAGGATAATGTTTCCCCCAAGAATTGTTTAGAAATAGGCCAATACTGGGACAAACACACAGAAAAAAAAGAGAAAGCAAGTCTAAAATACAAACAAGATACAAATAAATA
>NW_027295026.1:0-592 GCF_016086655.4 Lepeophtheirus salmonis | reverse complement strand
TGTTCCACTTGACGATCGTAGCAACATAAACTTCCTTGCACAACGGAGTGCAATTCTTGCATTTCTCACTTGTGAAAAGTAGATATAAGTAGGACTGTTGAAGCACTCAAAAAATTTAATGGAATATTAAAAAGGTTATAAGAGACAGTGGTCGCAGTCAATGATACTATTAACGAGAAAAGGGGAATGGCGATTGTCAAAAGCTTAGTCAGGGACTGTGATTTGAGCAGAATCATCTTGAACTATCTCTTTTAAGAAGATCATGCACATAATGTGTATCAAAGGCCTCTTAGACAAAGTCTATAGAACACTTATTGTAAAAGAAAGTTTAATGGGGCCAAGTTTCTACTTACAAATCTCAATAAACTTCCAAATAGGCCCCCTCACAGTTTGTATCTGTTACACTTCCATCATGCTTTCTTTGAGTGTTTATTTGAGAATATAATTCACGTCCAAGCAACAACCTAAGTACGTTATCATAGGTGTTTGGGTTAACTTGGATAGTAATTTCATTAAAAATGGCTGTGAGAATTTTAAGTCCAAGCAATGGGGCGCAGTTGCCAATTATGGTTACTTTATGAAATATTTGTAA
>NW_027295025.1:0-536 GCF_016086655.4 Lepeophtheirus salmonis | reverse complement strand
CTTTAAGGAAACGTTCGCTTTTTTAAATACCCTATTCCCAAAAATCCAAAATAAGTCGCAAGAAGAATAAAATGCATATCAAATCTTAAATATCTTCCTAATTGTTCAAGCAAAAAGTATATGAATAATAAAGTAAATAAAAAAAGAAACAGTACGATTCTTGACTCATTCACGAGAGAAAAGGATATGATTCTCTAAATGCCTGAAATAATAATACCTCCAGCGAACATAAAAAGTACATTTTGACCAAGATATTTTTCTTGGCTAATAATGATGTTAGCTTTCTATGCGCCACTTGGTTTAATGCTTTAAGTATAATATATTATTTACGTATATCTTAAATTTTTTTTAAACAACACTAGTACGTTGGAGCACTCGTATCTAAAGGTATCGTTGTATTAAGAATTTATCATATCCAAGCTAAACATTTGTGTCTCCTCTAAAATATTATGTTTTAGAAATGATTGGATAGGATAACAAACGGAGTAGCGGCCGAAGAAGGGAAATACCTTGGCAAGTACCCATTATTATTGTAC
>NW_027295024.1:0-1942 GCF_016086655.4 Lepeophtheirus salmonis | reverse complement strand
TTCAACATGTTCATGTGTTACATGCACATGTTAAGCATATTCCACAAAGTGCCAGAAATATAAAATTAAATTTCTGATAAAATTATTTGCGACAGAAAATATGTATTTTTCATTTATAAAAAATAATCAAACCTTTCAAACCTTTTAAAGTCCTTTTTTTAACAAATTTTTGGGATACGGTGGAAATGTTATTTGCTCAAAATTGTTAGTTTAATGGTTAAAGCTCCAGGTTCTAATTAAATAGATTGATTTATCAATTTTTAAATTTTTAACATGCATTTTTTAATATAGTTCTGACATAAACGCTGGATATAGGGCTATTTCATCTTCGGCATATTTCAAAAAGTGTGTTAAAATTTTTTAATTGAAATGCTTTGAACACTTATTTTTAACATAAAATATGTATTTTTCATTTATAAAAAATAATTAAGCCTTTTGAAGTCCTTTTTGTAACAAATTCTTCGGGATATGGTGGAAATGTGTTTTGCTCAAAATTGTTAGTTGAATGGTTAAAGCTCGAATTTCTAAATAAAAACATTGATTTATCAAATTATAGACTTTTCAACATGCTTTTTTAAATAAAATTCTGGCATAAAGGCTTGATATAGGGTTATTTCATCTTCAGCATATTTCCAAAAGTGCTAAAATTTTTAAATGAAATGCTTTGAACACTTATTTCTAACATAAAATATGTATTTTATGTTTTTTTTTTTATTAATAGTTTCAACTTTTTAAACCCTTTTTGTACGAAAATTCTCGAATGAAATGAGATTGAAATGTGGTATTTCCATTGTTACTAAGATTAAAATGTGCTCAAAATTGTAATTTTAATGCCTTAAGCTTGAGTTTCTAATTAAAAATATTTTATTTTGCAATTTTATTATTTATTAATATGCACTTTTTAAAAAATTATCACAAAAAAGATTAAAATTGGTTCATTTCATATTTATTATAGTTGTTCATACAAGTTCTAAACATCGTAATTAAAATGGTTTGAACGGTTATCTTTCATAAAATATGCATTTTTTATTTATTGAAATTGAATTTCCTTTTTAAGATCTCTTGTAGCCTATTTTGCCGAAGAAGGTTGAAATATTGTATTTGCCTACAATTGCATATATAAAAACGTGCTTTAAATGGTAAATTGAATTATTTATGCACGAGTTTTTAATTAAAAACATTTATTTTGTATCCATTTTATTTTTTTACATGCATTGTTTAACCTAATTATTAAAAGAATTTGATATAACCCTAGATAAAAATTCACATAAAATTTGAATATAAATTAAAGCTCATGTTTTTAAATGAAAATTTTGGGATAGTTCAAAAAGTACCTCAATTACAAATAAATTTTTTGAACACTTACTTAAAACATAAAATATGTGTTTTTCATTTATAAAAAATAATTAAACCTTTTGAAGTTCTTTTTGTTACAAATTTTTTGGGATATGGTGGAAATGTTGTTTGCTCAAAATTGTTAGTTGAATGGTTAAAGCTCGAGTTTTTAAATAAAAAAATTGATTTATCAATTTTAAATTTTTCAACATGCATTTTTTATAAAATTCTGACATAAACGCTTGATATAGGGTTATTTTATCTTCAGCATATTTCCAAAAGTGCTAAAAATTTTAAATGAAATGTTTTGAACACTTATTTCTAACATAAAATATATATTTTTCATTTTTTCACAAAAATTACTACTTTTTAAGCCCTTAGTGTACGAAAATTCACGTAAATGAGATTGAAATGTGGTATTTTCCATAGTTACTAAGATCAAAACGTGCTCAAAATTGTAATTTTAATGTTTTCAGCTTGTGTTTCTAATTTAAAAAATTTCATTTGTCAATTTTATTATTAATTAGTATGCACTTTTTAAACAAATTATCACAAAAAAGATTAAAATTTGTTCAGTTCATAATAATTTTTGCTTCACAAGTTCTAA
>NW_027295023.1:0-791 GCF_016086655.4 Lepeophtheirus salmonis | reverse complement strand
CGTTCATTTTAAATCTTTTCTCAACCTTGCTAAATCCTGGGAAAAGAAAATTGTACACTCTGAAGATAAATGATCGTAAGAAATTTACGACTCAATTCTTAATAACGGTAGAGCTGTTAAAGTTTTCAAGTCCTTGCAAAGGCTGTAAACGAATTTTAAATAATAGTATTTACGCTTTTGTCGACTGTCCTATTCTTTCCATAATTAAGCAGTTTATTGTGCTTGGTTAAATATTTATCTAGAACTATACAGAAGAGGCAATTAAAGGACATATTCTGTTTGGTGTTTCCTCTCGAAGAACTGAGCCAATAAATGCGTCTTTTAGTTATTATAAGTAATTTATGGCAGTGGTTCTCAATTGGGGGACGCATAACCCTTGGGATACTTGGAGGCACTCCAGGGGTACTTTAGATTTTGAAAAAATATTTTACAAGTGGTACATCACTTATGAGTGTTTGCAGGTGGTGGTCATGTTTAAGTGTATTTTGTTTATTAATAAAACTGTTTCTGTCGTCATTAAATGTGTATTTACATTTATTCAACAAATAAATAAATTGATGGAATTAAACATTGACAAAGAAATTTACATTAATATTTGTTTCACATGTTAATGAAGTTTGAGCCAAATTCTCATTCTAAATTGAAATGAATGAATATATAGAGTTTTAATATTCATATTCTTGATAAATATCAATAAAGATGATTATCATTTATTACAATTGTAGGTAAATATTCAAACGACATTGTATCATACTAGAAAAAGGTAGGTAGATCATGTAAAATATTATCAA
>NW_027295022.1:0-1051 GCF_016086655.4 Lepeophtheirus salmonis | reverse complement strand
AAGAGTGTTGATTTCTTGGGTTTTTCTATTTCTTGTAAATAAATTCAACTAATGTCTCATATTGTCGAAGCATTATTGTCGTTCCCACGCCTATATGCATCAAAGGATTACAGCAATTCTTTGAGGTGATAAATTATTATTGAAATTTCATCAAGAATGCCTAAACAATAATGGAAAGTGGACTAAAAATTGTGAAAAATCCTTCAAGGGTGTGAAAATGATCTAAAAACTCGACTCTCCTCCATCAAAACGTCCAAAAGCAACCCTGGACAATTTCGGTGGATTCGTCAGTTGTTGGTGTGGACCGGTTGCAGAGCAACTAGTTGAGCAGAAGTGGAGGACGTTAGCAGATTCCTCAATTCTACTTAAACTAGATATAGCACATTCGATAGGAACCTTTTACATGTTAAACTAGCTATAAGTCATTTTTAGAATCTCGTGGATGGATTGGAATTCACAGTGTACACTGACCACAAACTTCTTACTACAGCAAAATCCTTACTTGCATGTCTCATAAATGACGGGCACTTCAGGCCTTCCATTCAACCTGCACCCTAAAGGTGTAGAAAACGCAGAAAAACGACAGTGCAAAAGAGTCAAGGAATGTTTGAAAAACCCAAGTAGGATTTAGTATGTTGTGAGTCAGACGCTGCAAATGATAGACCCCAGTTAAAACAGTTTTTTACAATGTTGTCGATGAACTCCACGGTAAACCAAAACAAAAGAAGTAAAATTATTAGCTAAAAAATTATTGAACTGAAATTATGAACGTCTCCGATAGCTTTAATAACAGAACTGTATCTTAGTCGTGGTGCAAAAAAAGTATAAATCGAAGTAGATATACAGTTTCTTACTAGATATGGATCACAAATAAGGGCCTGCATTCGAAATGCTAATCATTTAAATTTTTGGTTTGTTTAGGATATCCCATACTGACTTGTGAAATTTCTCTTATTTCCCCTTTTCCTTCCAGCAGTTTTACACGTTGTAGACAGTACTCTATGGATATCTGCGAATCTTCTTGATGTATACCAGGTTTTGTCCTTCTCAT
>NW_027295021.1:0-1836 GCF_016086655.4 Lepeophtheirus salmonis | reverse complement strand
AATGGAATGAACTCCGATTCCCTTTTGAAATTGTGTCTTCTACTTCCAGCTTTTCTATAGAGGTATTTTTCATCATTAATCATCTTGGGTCAAATGAAAAACAGTCTCTTAGAGCACTTAACAATGTTCGTAATCTTCTCTCCCTTAATTTCAGCATCTATGAGATCTGAGATGCGCTACCTTTTGGCTTTTTGCTCACTCATGACAACAATATGACGAATTGTTTAATTTAGTTTGTTTATGCACAAATGATGGTTTAACCAGAAGGTTAACAAATACTCAATTAACCTTCCCATATTATTAAGAAACATAACATCAATTAACCACCCACGTTTTGCTGCACACACCTGTACAATAATATCTTAGATCACGAGCATGTCCGAAAAATCCACCTAACCCATAAAATACTAGACAATTTATTCTCTTTATAATACTGATAGGGTCCATTGGACCCTTATTTACTCTTTGATAAATTTTGGTATTACTACGCAGTGTCTTCCCTATGACAACATTGTTCATAATAAAGCTGATTATAGGTATATATCATATCTATCTTAAACAATTTATATAAATAAGAACAAAAAGCTTGAGTACCAATGGAACCTTTCTTTTTTTACTGATAGTAACTAGTTACTTGTGGAAGAAGAACCATTAAAATTACTATTCTTTTTAAATATGTAATCTTTGAGTTCGAGTTCTATCGAAACATACAATCGAATTACTTTACGTCCATGTTTACAAACATAATTCATTTTAGACTGTTTAACAGCTGTGTGATCATACTGCTCACTTGAATTCTAGAGAAGACGAGACAAGGACGGACTGGAGGGTTACAGATGTGTATTAATGAAAATCGTGTGTATTCTGGGAATGTTAAATAAAAAGAAACTGACAATCAATATAGTAACCCCAATATTTTATTTTAAATGTGTTAAACAAGAGCAGCTTAGATACCGTAACATTTAATTCATTGTGTCAAGGGATAATAAGGAGAAGGAAATAAACAAAAAAATTGGGAAGAGTTATACTGATGTCGATCGTCAATTCTACTAAGAGTCCGGCAAGGACTTACAGTTACAACTCCGTAACAAATCCTCAAAGTAACTTTCCGTCTTTTATGAACGCACAAAGATCTTCAATTTGGTTTTGAATATAATTGAATGGTGTAGAAGAAGAGTTAATGTATAATAAAAATATCTGAGAAATAGAAAATTCTTCCATCAAAATTCCTAAAAATTGGGCCAGCAAAAAAATACACACGATTTATATCAATACATATGTGAGTGATGTACTAATTGCCTTTGTGTCGAACCATTGATGTTTGGATTAAATAACATTATTTAAAACAAAAACTTGTTGCAACATGTTATCTGAAACGGTTCCAAATATTAACTAGTTTGGTCTCAATTGGTAGTAAAAAAAAATCATTAAAAGTATTAGCTTCTCATTTTGAAAAATGACCTGACATACATTAGTATTATTTCTTGTCATCACTAATTGAGTTCTCAAAGTGTTGATTAAATGTTATTAAAAGTTTTTTACAACTTTTTCATGTAATAATAAGAAACACAAACAGAAATATAGCTAATTTACTGACTTATAATTAGATAAATAAATTAATTCAATTTGTTTAAATGGACGAAATTGCTAAAGCTTTTCTTTTAATAAAATTAAGTTAATGTGACTGAATAATTTATTCTAAATATACAGAGGATCTTTCGACTAGATTTCGATAATGACTGTTTAAATTCTTTACTTATTTATTTTTACACTATATTTTAAAACTTACTTCTTATAATATATAAACGTGATATCACATCATTAAAACAACTTAGG
>NW_027295020.1:0-635 GCF_016086655.4 Lepeophtheirus salmonis | reverse complement strand
GTTTGACACAACGTCATAAAAGAGAAAATAACGTTATGTTAACAGGAACTTTTTTATAATTATTTTAAAAAATAATAAATAAAAATAGGTACAAAATATCCAAAATCTGCAGCCCACTAATCTGTAAATTTACCAATAGCAGTTTGAGTCCATAAAAATTAATATAAGGAATACTTACAGGAATAATATTCTAACTGTTATTCCATTTTCAGCTTGATGTAAAAGTTGAAAAATAGAAAATAGTATTCATAGTAAATTTATCAAAATTAAAGATAGGAAAAGGAATATGAATAAATTTGTTCCCAAAATATCTGTTGTATGTCTCATGCCGTTATTTAAACAACAAAGCGAAATTTAACGTAATAACTGACAATTTGATAAATCTTTAGGAGTCTTAGATGTCATTACAAAGGACACTTTATTAACTCGCACCTATAACCAAGGGTATATAGAATATACCCTAAAAAGCAAGAGGGGCTGTTTTAAGTTGGCAATCTTAAAAGAATTTTTATTATTTTTCAATGTTGCTATAATTATTATTTGATTTTCGAAAACAGAACACTTTTGTATAAACTACGCGTATTCATGAAAGACGGATAGTCATAATATTCTTGGGAAATACTGTTCTATATTAT
>NW_027295019.1:0-4411 GCF_016086655.4 Lepeophtheirus salmonis | reverse complement strand
GTTGGACATGGTCTCACGCGTGGAAGTTGTTACGCTCTCACAGGAAGGATTTTTGTTTATTTTAACAGTAAAAATACGAAACAATCAGATTGGTTACCACAAAACCTCTTAAAAGTATATTTACATCATCGGTAAATAATTTTCACGGCCCGGTATAGCCGAAAAAAAAATAGAACATATATGCAGGTCCGAGAAAATTGAAACTCTTTGTCAAATATGAAACTTATTATCTTTTTGTTAATCTCTCTCTTCTGACATTTTGGCGAAATCAAAGCAGGTCTTATCTGAATTTTTTTATATTATGAAGAAAGAAAACAATTCTTTTGAGAAGGAAATGGATGAGATTATATTAATTCTAGGTCTTTACTGTTTCTCCTTGTCTAATTTCATCATTAAGATTTCAAGCCAATCTTCTCTTCTTTGTCCGGATATATTAGCCCAAGTCAATCATAAAAAACTCCAAGACAATTGCGACTGTATTCACTATTTATTTTCAAATGACCCACCAACCAAGAACATCGATTTTCATGTGAGAAAATCGTCATCTTTTAAAAAAATTCACAATCAAATTGATAAAGAAGGTCTTAAAAATAGTCAGATTTGCTTTATTTGACAACATTGCATGCAAATTATCTGCATCATCTTATATTTTCTTCACCTCAAATAAAAAATATTTCACTAACTTCTCCAAATCCTAGAAAATTATTTGTATATTTGTTTGTTGATTTATTAAAGAATGGAGAATGTTTTCATAGAAATTATTTCAAATCAAACTACAATATATTTAGCATTTCTGACTTTATATAAATATTTTAACGAACTCAGTATTTTAGGTTCCTTGATATTTGGAAGATAATTATAATCGGTTCTAACTTTTTTATGGTCTGTATCTATTTTTCTCCTCCTGAGTTTTGATAGGAGCTTATGTGAACATAATATATTCTCCATTTTTTAATAACCCCATGCCCTGCTTTATATCCTGGGACAATCCAACGATCTGGCATTCTCATTAAAATTAAAATATAACATTTAATACATTTTAAGAGTGAAACAGTTCTTAAAAATAATATAAGTATCATTGATGCTCATAGCTAATCTAATAAAACGACATGCCATTAAACTACTCTCTTCCAAAACATTCTTCAATTTGTCAGGGTGACCACGTGAACTTTTGGTATCTTTTTTTAATATACTGGCAAGCCATATTTTTTACAACTATCCTGATAAGGATAAAAAATATCTTAGAAAAAACGTCTGACATAAAAGAACATTGTAAATGCTGGTGTTAGTAAGGTAACGACGTGAGTAATACCATTAGAAATACAATTAATATCAAAAAGGGAACCGTTCCTTTAGGATTTGAAGATAGTTAGATACTGATTTTAACATATCAAAAGAATTTACCAATAATATTGTTTCTTTCCAAAAACTCGTGTTAAATTATTTGCAAAAAGATGTATCCATTTTATTCCAGCTCACAACTGACTGTGTACGTATAATTATATTTGTATCAATCTTTCCATTTATGGCATTTCCAATTAATTCATTTGCACAAAAACAACAACCATTACAATTTACCTTCTAAAAAAGAATATACAAGATGTAATGATAGTTTTTGCAGTAAAATGTAATAACTGAACAAGTCATTAATTATGTTTCGATCAAATATTTTTGCACAGTTTGATCCCGTGTGATGAATAACAAATAATTGCGATTAATTATATATTTTGGCCCTCTTAGATAAATAATTATTGTCAGTAAGTTATAACAATAAAATAAAATATGGGAATTTTAGAAATTTGGCATTGATGTTATTGACGTATAATAATGATATCCAAAAAACACTCAAATAATAATGTTTTGTTAGACGATGCTTATTTGGACTTATACATTAAACTAGATGGGCTGATATTAGTTTACATAAGTCATATTTGTGGACTTCACTTTTTACAAATATAGTTTACAAATTTGTAAAAGTAGAATAAATCATTATCTTCTCAAGTTCTTGATGCTCAACTCCAAATACAATTACATGCCACGATCAAAATTATAATTCTTATAAAATATAAGATTTCAAAATCCTTGGGAAAAACTTACCTTGAGCATGAGTGTTTGTTCAGAGTATCTGGGGCTATGGCGAAAGTCAGGACTGTTCCGTCTCCCATCCCGGCGTCGACATGCTAAATACCTTCTCTTTCAGGCAGTCTGCGGGCATGTCCGAGGGCCACGTTGTCAAGTTATGTAATTGAACCTTTTAATACATAAATTTGACTAAAATTTGCTATATGTCTTGTCATTAATCACGTATGAAGTGTTTTTGTGTCATTCTTATTTTTAATTACTTTTATTAATTTGATGTATGGAATCTTTTGAATCATTATTGTTCCTTTTACCCATAATTCTCACTTGTATTGATCTTTTATTATTCTATGAGTATGTACCTATTTCACCTTTTAATCCCTTAAAAATATATTTAGCTAGTGTATGATTGTACCCCTAATAAAGTAGTCATTATTGAAAACTCTTTCCCCAGTCTCTTGCTCTCCGGTCGTATCTGAGGTATTATAGGAAAACTTCATCAAGTTTTCTTATCTACCCAATATTATTTTTCAACTTTTTTCAAAAACACCGCCATAAATGAGCAACTCTAATATTCTACATACAGGAGAAGTAAATAGTAATCACTTAAATGAGTATTACTATTAGAAATAAAACAAAAGTTACACGTAATTTGATATATTATGGATCAAAACTATTGTGGTAACTCAAGCGAGAACTCGTAAAACGTAAAACGAGGTGCTAGTAGTCGTATTGAAAACTCTTTCTCCATGGCGTATCTGGAGTATTATAGGAAAACTTCAAATTTTCTTACTAAATGAGCATATATTCTACAATCATTAAATAAGTATAGAAGTTACACGTAATTTGATATATTGGAGGATCAGTACTTCAGATTCCTGATAGATCTGATTCCGAGGGCAAAATAGAAAAATTCATCTGAATTGAAGACAATTGTTTAATCCGACAAATCGTGTACTCCTCCTGTGACGAAATCCCATATTTCATTAATTATTTCAAATTATGCGACAAAATGATTGAGATCCCCACTTTTTCCTAGCCTTTTCTTCTCTCTATTTCCTAGCCTTTTCATCTCTTCTTGTCTTACTATATGACCCTTTAATAATTAAATAAAGTAATCTTATTAGATATCTGATACATTTAAATTGACTTTTATAATTCGTCATTTAAAGAAGTTTCCCGTAAAATAAAGATATGATTAGGTAAACTTTAGGACTTTTGTCTATAATGTAGCAAAATTTAAAAGAAAAAAACCATCGACTGATATAGACATTATTGAACTTTACAAAATTGTGCTTATTTAATCACAAATTTAGTTGGGTAATACATATAAATAACTAATTTAACTATGTCGACATATACTATATATACAAACACTTTTAATACATTTAAACTCTACTTTTTAAAATTTGTCTTTAAAGAAAATTAATTTTTGTCAACTTTCGGAAATCTCCGGTAAACACGGGTATAGTCCGGTATACTTTAGGACTTTGTTTATCAAATAGCTTTTTTTTAAATCAATCACTGACATAGACATATTATAAACATACTAGACTTGCAATATTGTGTTCATAAAGACTGATAAAAAAATATGAGATATTGAAGAGACGTAATGACGTCATCTATAAAAAAACCTTCTATCGAAAGTGTGATGTTTTACTATTAGGAAGTTTGTATATATATATTTTTAATTATAATTTAAAATTGTTATTATTTTTCTAGATATTTATGTTAAATTCAATAACATATTTATTAGTTTATAATTCGAGATTCAACCTTTGGATTTAATGAAACGTTGTATTCATTGTTTTTATAATTAGTAAAATAAACGTAAATATATGTGGTTGGCTATAGGATGTGGCATCTAGCTATATAAACATAAAATTCAAAAGAACAAGTTACGTCATTTTTGAGGAAGTATGAAAGAAAAATTCAATTTTTGGCTTAAAAAAAATACAATAACTCAGTGTTTATCAAAAAATAGAGGCCATTTTGGTGTCAAACAAAATTGCTTCTAACAACTCTATATCTGCATTGCAGGAATCTATTTCAAATCGTTTATTCAGTTATTTTTGATTTTTTGTAACCAAAGTGACAATGAGGCAACAAGGATCTTCAAAGGCGGTCTCATTGGCGTGGCTAATTCAGTGATAGTGACATCACTGTTGTTGCGCTTGATTAAGATAATTTTGACCAGTGCACTAATTAAGGATATGATAAGCAAAAAGGCATCATCTCGATATTCAAAGCGTGGAAAAAGATCCAATTAATATTAAGAATGGTAAAGTTTGTGATAGGCATTTTACATCCAATGACTTTTGAGCACATTTAG